>NC_056750.1:225460542-225463042 GCF_019279795.1 Protopterus annectens
AGCTACATTATTTACACCTCAAATGTCTGTGCTGTAACTGAAACCTGGTTCAAGGCTCCTGAGAGCACCCCGGCACTATTAGGTTTTACCTCATATCATGCGTTCCGGCCCCAAAACCCGGACCACACCACAAAAGGAGGGGGTGTATCCATATTCATAAAGGATACCCACACCTCCAGGTTGGTGGCAACGCAAGCCGGAAACCATCCAGGTGCAACTAACCATAGGCAAAACTGCTCTACAAATTGTAGCATGCTACAGGCCACCCTCTCAAACTCAGGAACCCCACACAGCCTTCCTGAATACACTGGAGGGTATAAATGTATCTCCAAACACCATCATATTGGGTGACTTCAACTACCTGAATATAGACTGGGAATATTACTCAAGCCCTAACTTTCTAGCCCAACGGTTCCTGGAGTTCATAAATTCAAATGCCATGGAACAGCTAGTCACTGTTCCCACGAGAGGAGAAAATATACTAGATCTCATTATCACAAACATGGGGACAAAATGCTCCACACCGGAAGTATATCCCTCATTGGTGAGATCTGATCATAAACTAATCTCACTGGAAATCCATATCCTGCCCCCACCCCAAACAAAAAAGACCACAGTGAAGAACTTCTCTAAAGCAAACTTCACACTACTCAAGACTAGTGTGGTATCCTTCAAGGCCCCTGAGCCAGTGGAAACCACAACCCAAGCTGCAGAAGCCCTTACAAATGCCTTCTATGAACACCTCCAGGACTGCATGGATCAGGCAATCCCAAATAAAACCAAGACTCTTTCCACAAAGGGCAAACGTCCAGTCTGGTGGACCCCAGCCATTAACAAACTTTACAATAAGAGGAGAAAGCTATTACATGATAGAACAAAATCCATAAAAGGGAAGTCACCCCTGATCATTATTAGTAAAAAAATACGAGCACTCATAAAATCAACTAAGGCCAATTTTGAGAGAAAAATTGCCATGGATTCAAAGGACAATCATAAGGCCTTTTTCAGCTATGTTAGGAACCTGGGTGGAAACTCCCAGATATGCTCAGAATTAGTCCAAAATGATACAAAAATCACTGAACCCACAGACATACTGGCAGACAGGTTCAGTGCAAACTTCACCCCCCTCTCCCCCTAAAGGAGAGATAACTATCCCGGCAGAGTGTAGCCTCCCAGACATCTCAAATGCGCAGGTGAAAGCTGCTCTCTCTAAAGCTAAAAACACAGCATCAATGGGACCGGATGGTGTCCCCGGCTGTGTGCTACACGAGCTAAATGAGGAATTAAACCCACACATAAGGCAGCTGTTTAATCTCAGCCTTACCACAGGATACGTGCCCAAGGAGTGGCGTATGGCAACTGTGGTCCCACTCCACAAAGGCAGTGCCTCTACGGACCCTGGTAATTACTGCCCCATAAGCTTAACAAGTCTAGTCTGCAAAGCTATGGAGAGGATCATAATGGAGCTCATAAACAAAGATATAGGGGACTTGCAGACATTGGACCCGACCCAGTTTGGCTTCGTCAAGGGCAGATCATGCCTTTTGAACTTGGTCGACTTCTTCGAAACAGTCACCAAGGCCATTGATGGAAAGGCAGTCCATACAGCCTACCTTGACCTTGCAAAGGCCTTCGACACAATACCCCACTCGGGTATTGTAGAAAAACTTACCAGCTTAAATGTAAACCCATATGTCACAAGATGGGTTGCAAACTGGCTTAAGGACAGAACCCACAGGGTTAGAGTTGCTGGCGCTATGTCAGACTCCAAGCCGGTCACAAGTGGTGTCCCACAGGGCTCGGTCCTTGGCCCCTATTGTTTGGCATCTACTTCTCAGAAGTACAGGCCAACATGGGAGGACTTTGGCTGACAAAGTTTGCAGGCGACTGCAAACTGGGCACCATAGTGGAAAGTGCATCGGACACGGATATCCTTCAGAAGGGACTCACGGAAACAGATAGCTGGTGCCAGAGCCATGGCCTGAAGTTAAACGCCAAAAATGTATAGTCATACCCTTCGGGAAAAACAAGGTAACCCCAAGCTACCATATAGGTGGCAATCCACTAAGCACAGAAGAGGTTATCAGAGACCTGGGGACCCAGGTTGACAGTGGCCTTTCTTTTGACACTCACGTTGCTAAAGTGGTTAGAAAGACCTTCTACATTGCACACCTGATCATGAAGGGATTCACATCCAGATCTAGTGAGGTCATTGTTCCCCTGTACTCTTCACTTATCAGACCAATGATCGAGTACAATGCCCCATTCGGGATGTATCTCACCCGATATCTGCAGCAATTGGAGAGACCCCAAAAGTTCCTCACCAAAAGGATAAAGGGACTCCAAAATCTGTCATATGCTGCCAGATTGAAGAAACTCCAGCTCTATTCAGTTGCATACCGTCTGCTCAGAGGTGACATGTGCCTGACATACAAGGCCATGTCCAACCCAGAATTAATGGACATGCTCCACCTCAAAAATCCAAATCCACCAAAACCAC
>NC_056750.1:225475542-225483042 GCF_019279795.1 Protopterus annectens
ATTATGTATGTCTAAGGCAATAACACTGGTGAAATATATGCCAGAAACAATAGACAGTGACTCAAGTGGGTATGAGAAGATTTCAAAACAACAAACACAGGTAACAGTTCCACACTGTAGTAAGCTGAGGCGCACTTTTAATACTGAGCAGTTATAAAAAGTTCAACGAGTAAATCCAACAGAACAAGAACAATAAAGTGTAAGTGCTTTTCATCCGGATAATATCCAGAATTCTTCAGAACACTGTTTAAGTTAAAAATCTGGTTTAAAAACCCTTGTTACATGACATCATCAAATGGGCATTACTACTCACATCCAGTTTCTTAAAAGAAACATACACACATTTAAATGCCCAATAATTTCTTAACTCACAAAATACAAAGAAGTAATTTCACCATAACAAAGATTCATCAGTTCTTATTAAATAAAATAAAATAAAAAACATCATTAGAATAAAAGGCGGTACATGTGGCAAGATATACCTATATAGCTACATAACAAAATCAATAATGGCTGGCCAACACTAAACTATGGTCAACCCAAAGCGGCTGGAAAACCTCCTAACACATATCATTCATGACAAGTAAATATCTTATATTAATTAAAATAAATGCCAGTATTAAATAAATCAAAGTCACTAACAAATAAGTGTAGACCCCTTACTATGTATTACCCTTAACTAGTCCTGTTAAATGGATACCTACATATACAAAGATTTATATAATCACCAACACGGTTTTTTTGAAGAAATAAAATCTAGCGACAACATATTACTGTATAGCACAATATGCAAAGTATCATAATACATGGTACATCATATTAGCTATCATTCCTGTTAACTAGTTGATAAATCAAGCAACCATGAACATATGTATATAAAAGAACAGCACCAACAAAAATCTATATTATCTAGGTTATGTAGATCGAGTAATAAAACTCGCTAAATGCATACACCTAAGCAGTAATAAATACAATGGTGGTAAATGTGTGATAACCTGTTATAAAAAAATTCATATTTATGGTCTAAAGGGAATTCTTAACAAGATTAAAGATCACTAAGTATGTAATTAATGTCACCTACACCTATTTAAGCAAACAGGGGGTGGCTAGAAGTCTATATATACAAGAAAAACACTATGACAATCAATTTTATACTTTATTATTATTTAAAATTACTTTATATCTTCTATATATTTAATATTTAGTATATTTAATACTCCTACTCATCTTAGTAAGCTCTTTAATTTCAGAACACATGCTATGGAGTAAGCTTCATTTAAACCTGGGTGATTACAGGCATCAAGCCTAAGCTGCCAACATAACTCACTTTTTTCGAGTAATAACTTGACCACATTCTCTTCCCCTAACCTCTTTGTATTTTGTGATGATATTTGGGTTATCACTTTAAATTTGAAATAGTGGTCCTGGTTGGTTTCACAATGTCTAACTAAGGCATTATCTAATTTATGCCTCTGGATAGCATAGGTATGTTCATATGTCCTTTCTCCTAATCTACGACTGGTTTTACTGATGTAGAAAGCTGGACATCCTTGGCACTGTGCCAAGTAAACCACCGATTTACTATTACAATTGAACTTATCTTTAACAAAATAAGTCCTATTCCTAATCCAAAACCTATTTCCTACATCGATATATCTACAGTAACGACATGCATCACATCTATACATGCCCGCATTTATCTTTATTGGCTTCGATAGTAATTCCAATAGACTTTTTAAATTTAGGCCCCTCCTATAGGTAATATTAGGGTAATTCCCTATTTTATTATAAATCTCCCCATCCATAGACATAGACATGGGCCAAAATTTCCTAATAATTTTTTGTATTTCTTCCGCTATTGGGCTAAATGTAATTATTAATGCAAGTGAATAGGTATTTGTATAATTACTCCTTGCATCAATATTACTTACTTCAATATTGCCCTCTTGTTGGGTAAATGTTTCTACCATCAATAATTCACTTCCATCATATTTACTTAGAATAGATTTATAAGTGCCTTCATATCTTTTAATCTGTACTTCATTGATCACCTTGAATAGAAGACTACTAGGATAACCCCTGTGCAAAAACATGTTTCTTAATTTTTCGCACTCTTCCCTGAAATCATCATCTAGGGTAATCATCCTTGCAGCTCTTACTAGCTGTCCCTTCACCACTGACTTTTTCTGGTGTAAGGGGTGAGAACTAGTAAAGTGCAAAAATGAGTTTGAATAGGTGGTTTTCCTATAAATCCTAGCTATGTATCTTTGTTCTATAGCGTTCTTCTCAAGTTCCACATCCAAGTAATGTATTTTATGTTCCTGAAATTCCATGGTGAATCTCAAAAATATTACTGTTTTATTAAAAAAATCCACCAGTTTTTTAGCTATTTGGAAATCACCCTCCACAATGAGGAAGATGTCATCCAAAAATCTTGTATAGAACACTATTCTTTCCATCCACATACTATTGAAAACAAAATTGTTTTCTCAGTAAGCCATCACCAGGTTTGCAAAGCTAGCTCCACAAGGGGAATCCATAGCAACCCCAATTTTTTGGTGGTAGAACTTGTCGTCAAAGGTAATAAAATTATTCTTTAAAATAATACCCAACAGTTCCTCCACTAATCTCAGGTCCTTATCGGTTGCACCCTTAGATCTAATAAAGTCTAGCACACATTCCATACCCATATCTTGTGGCATCAATGAATAAAGGTTGCAGACATCAACAGTAAGAAAATTCAGCTCTTCCTTAAATTCTATAGCATTGATCTTTTCTAGGAAGGACCATGAATCCTTACAAATCTGTTTTTCTTTAATCACAATTTTTTTAAGGATGATGTCTACAACCTTTGCACAAGGGTATGTAATAGATTGCCTTGCATCCCCTAATGCTCTCATTGGTGGATCCTGGGTCCCCTTGTGGATTTTAGGTGTACCAAATACACGGGGTAGTCTTGGTGGTAGAATTGTGAGGTAGTTATTAAGTTGTACGTTTATTATCCCTTCTACAAACAGGTCATTAATAAACATTCTAATCCTATTATACGCAATGTTAAATTCATTCAAGCTTACTACCTCATATGTATCTTTTTCTAAAATTTCTAACATTTTGTTAACATAATGCTCTGAATTCATTACCATCAGGCCACCTCCTTTATCAGGTTTCATCAACCGAATGGGAAGGCTACAGAAGGATGTTAATAAAAATCTTTCTTCCACAGACATATTATATTCCTTTGTGTTCCTTCTCTTATTATTATTTTTTTGCTAAAAGTTCCCTAAATTCATGTTCACATAATAATTCAAACATATTAATCAATGTATTTACAGGTGGATTAAAGGTACTAGTCACCCTAAGTTCATCTTGTCTACTTGTTGAATTACCTAACAACACAACTAAATTCAACTTCCGTATGAATAACTTAAAGTCAATCAACAAATCAACCAAATCATACTTATTTGTTGGCACAAATATCAAACCCTTAGAGAATAACTCAACAAGGGAACTGTCAATGTCATATTCAGTGTAATTGTAAATGTTGAAATCACCTTCTTTATTAACAACCAATCTACAATTATGTGTTACTTGTGGTCTAGTCAGTGAGTAGCCATCCAAATTCACTTCCTCTTGTTGCTGCGGGTATTGTACGTTCTTTGGGGGTAATATACATTTGAAGACCATTTGTTCCCCCTCCCCCTCTGTAGTTTTTTTTTGTCATTGTTTTAGTTGTGATTGAAGTTTTTTTTGTGGGTTACTATCCCTCTCATTAGAGTTCATCTGAAAATTGTCCAAGTCCACTCCTGCATTGATATTATTACCACTGTCATTACCATTTTGGCTTTGATTCCAATTAGTCCTTGATGTTGATGGAATTTCTTGGTCAAGGGGTATTCTTGGGCTAGGAGGGGTTACTTGGTTAGACCTCCCTTGGGGGTATCCTGCCACTTGCGAAGGTGATGGTTTTAGGTAAGCAGTACCCTCTCCGTATGCCTTCAAATCTCTCTGCAGTTTCTTTATTTTTATTCTTTTAAGCTTTTAAAGTTGCTGTGCTATGCTAGTAAAAATACTATTATAGTTGTACTGATAATGATTAAATGTGATATCATTTTTAATATTAGTTTCCAACACTAAAATATCATTAGCCAGGTTGTAGATTATTTTCTGATAGTGTTTCAACATGCATTTAAGTAATTTCAACCCTTGGTTATTAAATAGTGTCACACGTTCTTTATGAAAATCAAACCCTGTTTCTAGCCCTGTCGTTTATTGGCAAAACCTCAGGCCTTTTGGTACTATTTTCTCTTTAATGCATTTGTCAAAATAATTAAGTTCCAACTGAAGTTTCTTGACTTTTAAAAGTTAAGCATCAAATATTTTCAACTTTTCTGCAATATTCACATTTATCTCATCTTGGGCTTCTGTTTTAAAATGTTCTTGTTGGTTGTCCAGGTTTAATTCATTACTTAAACAATTAGTAATGTCCTGTGTTGCGGTTAAACCCGGGATTAGAAGCCCACCATTTGATATACTAGTTTGTCTCTGGTTATCCATATTCGCCGCATTATTACCACTAACACCGCTACCAAATTGTGGACCCACTTGCTGTACCTGTTCGGCCACTACCGGACAGGTAGTTAGAGGCATAGAAGTCCTTACCATGTTCAAAGAACCAGGACTGCATACGTTCACCTCAGAAATCTAGTCAACCTTCACAGTTAAGCGTTCCAACCGCTCATTCATCAGTTCAATAAGTTGAGTCAAATTTCCTCCTTCCATCTTCTCACTTTGAGTTGGCGTCTCCACACTCATAGTGTGGCAAACTGTTCCTGTTGTAAAACTCAGTCTACACAACACAGAAACGAAAGTACAAAATACTTCAAAACAACAAACACAGGTAACAGTCAACCTAAAGCGGCCGTGTTGGTGATTATATAAATCTTTGTATGTGTAGGTATCTGTTTAACAGGACTAGTTAAGGATAACACATAGTAAGGGGTCTACACTTATATGTTAGTGACTTTGATTTAGGTAATACTGGCATTTATTTTAATTAATATAAGATATTTATTTGTCATGAATGATATGTGTTAGGAGGTTTTCCAGCCGCTTTGGGTTGATCATAGTTTAGTGTTGGCCAGCCATTATTGATTTTGTTATGTAGCTATATAGGTATATCTTGCCGCATGTACCGCTTTTTATTCTAATGATGTTTTTTATTTTATTTTATTTAATAAGAACTGATGAGTCTTTGTTATGGTAAAATGACTTCTATGTATTTTTTGAGGTTAAGAAATTATTGGACATTTAAATGTGTGTATGTTTCTTTTAAGAAACTGGATGTGAGTAGTAACGCCCATTTGATGATGTCATGTAACAAGGGTTTTTTTAAACCAGATGTTCTGAAGAAGTCCGGATATTATCCAGACGAAAAGCACTTAAACTTTATTGTTCTTGTTCTGTTGGATTTTCTCGTTGAACTTTTTATAACTGCTCAGTATTAAAAGTGTGCCTCAGCTTACTACAGTGTGGAACTGTTACCTGTGTTTGTTGTTTTGAAGTATCTCATGCTTTCGTTTCTGTATTGTGGGGTATGAGAAGATGTCAGATATATGATAATATAGTGAAGCTAGATATGTTTAAAAAGGTGTGTAGCTAGGAAAAGAAGGCTGTGTGGATGACAGTAAGTGTGAATGCAGAAAAAATCATTTGACAGAACAGAATTATATGAAATGTTTTGCACAAATGTGGATTTTTGGAAGATTTTATAGATCTGATAATGACAATGGTAAAATCCTAGGAGACACTGGAGGTAGAGAGTATATAAAATGTGAGTTTATTTTTCACAAGTCAAATGAAAAACAAAAAGGTCTACTTGGCTTGAAACAAAACAGAATAATACGTTTTTCACCAGTGTATAGTCTGTTACCACCCTTCCTGGAACAGACTAGGCTGTTTTTAAATGTCCTAGACTGCAGGTTCATCCAGGCCCCAGAAACAGCTCTGTATTATTAATGATTCTTCTATGTGTAATCCATAAATAATATAATCCATAAGTGAGCCTCCATTTGGCTTGCCCAGTTTCAGCCTCTTCTGTGTTAGCTGCACCTCACCCCCTTCTGAACCTTCAGTTGAGGAACTAACTTTGTGATTCTAGATCTCAGTCTACTTCCTTTCAAACAATAGCTGATAATTACTGCCTTGTTAATTTGCTAATATACAGTGTTTGCCTGACTAACGTCTGTGGAAATGTTCCCACACCCCATACTGTAGATTACGTTTTAAAAATATATTGCAGATTTATTAGAACAGACACGTTACATTTGCCTGTCCAGCACAAAACCATGAGCTCTGGATTCATAATAAAGAGTGGTTGTAGGGCCTCACCAATCCACTAATGCTTTTCTTTTTCATAAGCAGGGACTGTAGATCACCATTTACTGAAAACTCTGCAAGGATAGTGCCTACAAACAAAAGTTTATATTGCCATCAGTTTACCCACATCATTGCACTGTGGAATGATTCATTATCAAATTGACCTGCCTGCCTAAAATTAATATTTCAAGTCACAGAGTACTAACTTTATAACTGGGTGCTCTCTTTTTGTGTTGTAATACCTCATTTTTGCATTGGTCAGCTTTCAGCTAATATACAATTTACCTTGAATTTTTGAAATGGCACTACACCCAAACCTATCTCTGATGTTGCAGCATGTAGGATGAACTTTTTATTAACACCAAGAATCACTAATACAGATTCTGAACCTAGGATTCATTTTAGTTCGTTTACATACCATATCTGTCTCAAGAGCCAATTGCAATTTGTCTGTTTTCTTTCTTCTGAGATCTATCAACGGACAGGCAGTACTTGCAAAACAAGGTACAAATGTCCTATAATACCCAAACAGTCCAAGAAAATGATTCATCTGGCTCTTACTTAAGGAACAGGTTATTTTCTTGGCCTTTAATTTTCTACTTGTGTCCTCACTACCGCTCTTCCTGTAACATTTTTTTAAGTTCTTATTTTTTGCCATACCCAATTTTATTTTCTTAGCATTTAAAATCATCTGCCTATCTTATGAATTCTAACACAGCCTGCACTTTTGGTAAGTTATACACTGAGTCCACTAAATTAATGGCCATGGCATCTAGGTACGCTGCACCATCACAGGAGCAAGGCATCTGTATTTTATCTGTCAACCTCTGAAATGCGCCCTCAACCCTATGTAGGCCAAATGGTAACAATGTTAACTGGAATAAATTATCCAAGGTTACAAAAACTGTTTTATTTTTATTTTTTTTTTCCTGACAGATGTGTAAGTTGCATCTACTGGTGTGATTTTATCAAGTCGAATGTAGTCAACTGCCTGGCCTTTCTTAGTTACCCATTGGTTTATTAACATTGGACATGAGATATCTATCAAACCTTGATATGCTTTCCAGTATCCTAATGCCATTACGAAGTCTAGAACTTATGTCAGGTTTAGGAATTTGAAATACT
>NC_056750.1:225485542-225500767 GCF_019279795.1 Protopterus annectens
GGGTACCCTGAAACCTTTGTCACAGATATTTTTAATGAAGTTAAGGTCAAAAGAATGAATGGTCACTTTCTTGCACTATTAGGGCAGGTGTCCATCAAAAGTCATAATGATTGTAGACCTTCAAATTTTGGACGGGTGCTTACTCTTACTTATACATCTAGGGCCAGATTCAGGAAGGCTTACACGGAGTTTAAGAGTAGTGTAAGCCTCCGTGTAAGCCTCCTGATTCAGCAACAGCCCAAATCTCCGTGTAAGAGACAGCTAACACGTCTCTTACACGGAGTGGGCGTGGAAATGCTCAATACCTCATTTGCAGCTCCAAGATATGCAAATGAGGTATGTGAGCGATCCACGAAGCCCAAACCAGTCCGTGTAACGGACGTGTTAGCTGCAGAAATGTACTCAGCTGACAACTGAGTACATTTCTGCAAAATTAAAAACGGAGCTATGTCAGCTCCAAATAAAGGGTGCATTTGTTACAGTAAGCATGCCAGTGGCCAAATATGTGGCCATTGGCATGAAAAGTGTTGCAAAAAAGTTATATAACTTTTTTTTTCCACGGATTTATGTGTTTAACTGAAGCACACCACGCAAACGGTGTGCGCTACCTAAAACTGAAAACCGAAGCTTATAAGCCCACAATTGTGGGATTTATGTATTACATGAAATGTCAATGGAGGGACTTGCAGAGCAAAAACAATATGGCCTCCGTTAGTGGTTGTCAAGGGGAAGCTCCGTGTAAGATATGTAACTAAGCATTACTAGGCAATCCTATGTAAATGAGGGTTACAATACTGAATCACACTGCCACATAGGTAATGAGCACTTTCTGAGTAGTGTAAGAGTTAGAGAAGGGGAGGAACAGAGTAAGAGGTAGGTGACATCATGGGGGAAGGATAGAAAGAAATGTACCAGATTGGAGGGCAATGTAAGGTAAGAGATGACAGACAGACATCAGGGAGGGAGGTGTGTCCCAACAGAACACTAGGAAAGTCAAGAAATTGAGGGCATACGCCATCCCTACACTCTAAGTTTCTTGATATACGTGCATGCGCACGTGTGCGCCGCTGTAAGGCAGGTTCTACATGTGGGAGCGTGTTGCAAACTGTTTACAACGGTTTGCGCTGGCGCACGGCGTAAGGCAGTGTGCGGCGTTTTAGCATGAATCAGCCTAGCTAACACCGTGTAAGGATGTGCGCTGCGTGTAACACCGTGTAGGGATGTGTACGCGTTTAAGTGACTGTGAGCGTGTTTAAGCTGGTGTGCACATTGCTCCCCCTCAGGAAACAGAGAGGCAGCAGGAAACAACCAAAATACAGGGAAACTGCCAAGGAATACTGCTGGAGTTAATTGGTGGAAACAATTGGAAGCAGGCAATTACACAGGCAGACTAGAAACCCAACCCAGCACTTAAAACACAACAGAGAGCAGTGCAGGCTGTTTCTCACAAGAGATACTGCCAGAAACTAAGCTATCAGAATTGAAAACTGAAAAAAGCTGAACTCAGAGCAGAAATGCTAGGGGCTGCCATAGCTGTTATAATCAGACATAGGCGAATTGCTGAGGGTGGTGATAATGCAGATGCTGACAGACAACCCAGAGTGAGGAGAAGGAGAAGAGTATACAGGCCCAGGGTCACCTACCATGGGTTACATGAGCTGGAGATAGTAGAGCTATAGAGTGGACAGAGAGCTCCTGCAGCAGATTGTTGAGCTGTGCAGGCCACGCCTCACACACAGAACCAACAGAGGGGAACCCATCCCAGTGGAAACCAAGGTATGTGTTGGCCTAAGAATACTAGCAACAGGTACCTTCCAGAGACCAACTGGCGATATGATGGGGATATCACAGGCATCAGCCTCCAGGGTACTGCACCAGTTCCTGGATGCCATGTCACCACATGTCAGTGATCATATATATGTCCCTAATGACCGTGAGGTTGTGGCCAGCAATATGCGTCTCTTCCAGCAAATAGCGGGATACCCTGAGGTGCTGGGTGCAATAGACTGCACGCACATACGCATCAAGGCACCAGCCGGTGAGCGGGGTAGAGTCTACATTAACCGCAAGGGATACCCCTCCATCAACTGCCAGGTCGTGTGTGATGCCCAGGGCATAATAATGAATGTGTGTGCTGGCTGCCCTGGGAGCTACCATGATTCCCACATCTGGCATCTGACGCAGCTGTACCAATCATTTGCCAATGGGGACTTCCCACACGGACACCTAGTGGGGGATGCTGGTTATGCACTTGAGCCGCGGCTGATGACACCCATCAGAAATGCACACACACCCAAACAGGAACGCCATAATGAGGCACACGCACAAACACGTAATATCATAGAGCGTGTGTTTGGGCTGCTCAAGTCACGGTTCCGGTGTCTGGACACGTCTGGTGGAGCTTTGCAGTACACACCAACTACATGTACCCAAATGATCATGATATGTGCTATGCTACATAATATGATCCTGCGGAAACAGCTGCAGCAGGACCAGCACAGGGCTGGGCCAAACATCCCCCCACCATTGCCAAGGCCACCACAGGCAGGGGGTGACTTGGAGGAGGAACAACCTGACCTTGTCCCAGTAGGCAGAAGGAGGCATGCCCAGTATACCCTGGCCTTGGCAATGAGGCAACGCATAGCACATATGCTTGGTCAGTAGGAACACTGGGACTGATACCCGCTCTGACTCACTCATACAGTAACAGGGATGCCTAACATGACACAACCTGCTTCCAAACGTACAGGGAGTGTAGTATGTGCATCCGACAGAGGCAGCCCTGCAGCACCACCCGAGGCATGAATGCCATGTGTTAAGTAATGTAACACCATGTATCATATGCACACCTGAGGACCATGACTAACATCCACCCTCACCAATCATAAACCACAAAAACACAAACCCACCTCATAGCTATCACAAGGGATAGGAACCTAGATGTAATGCTACCCAATGCCAAAGGTATAAACAGCAAGATGTGTGCAGTGTAAATGCACACAGTATAGGGAATGCACATATCAGTGCTGTAATAGAAAACAGGGTCAAAGCGCACATCAGCACCCTGACACTACCAGGGTCACACCTCATACAGTGATGTACATGTGCAAAAACATGGAACAAGATACAAAATGAGGGTGACTACCAATAAATGGCATGGATAACCACACAGTTGTTACCACAACAAGAAGCAACATGCATTAGCCATGGTCAAACACCAATGGCTAAAACTGACTACTACTATATAGCTTGCTGCAGACCACTGTCCTAATAGCAGGAACTGCCCCAGGCCTATGTTCACAGGTTCACAGGTTCATACTAGGCTATCTGCCCTAGGGCATTTATAAGCCTAGACCAGAGTTCCGTGGAGTCTGCGCCCCTTCACTCTGACGGATAATTTGCCCATTATATTGCTGTGCCTCTGACAAGCAGTGATACTGAGGTTATCCCTGGGGCATACCTGCAATCTCCCATCCATTGATTAAGATCTCACTTGAACAAAGCCAGTGAGGTACTCAGCCTCACATGTACCAGGATGTTGTTCCACAGCATAGGGACTCTCTGGTTGAAGAATCTGTCCCTCCAGCACATCCTATTAATATCTGTGTTGAGGTTTAAATCTCCTGCCACTGTAGTTCTGATGGATGTAGAGGTCTTGAGGTGAAGCGTGTACATTAACTCAGGTTTGGACATGGCCTTGGATGTCAGGCACAGGTCACCTCTGAGCAGACGGTAAGTCACGGAATCAAGCTGGAATTCCTTCAGTCGGGCAGCATAAGAAATATGTTTGAGACCCTTTCTCCTCCTGTCGAGGAATTTGTGGGCCCATCCAATTGCCATAGGTGTCGGGTCATATACATGCTGAATGGGGCATTGCACTCAATCAATGGTCCGATGAGTGAAGAGTACAGGGGAACAATGACCTTTCGTGGATCTAGATGTGAATCCCTGCATGATGAGGTGGGCAATGTAGAAGTTCTACCTAACTACCCTGGCAACGTGAGTGTCAAACAAAGGTTACTGTCAACCTGGGTGCCCAGGTCCCTGATAACCTCCTGTGTGCTTAGAGGATTGCCACCTACATGGGAACTAGTGGTAACCTTGTTCTTCCCAAAGGGTATGGCTATGCATTGTTTAGTGTTTAATGTAAGGCCATGGCTCTGGCACCAGTTATCTGTGTCTATGACACCCTTCTGAAGGATGTCTGTGTCAGATGGGTGTCCAACTATGGTTCCCAGTTTGCAGTCATCTTCAAACTTTGTCAGCCATAATCCTGCTGTGTTTGCTTGTACTTCTGAATAGATGCTGAGCAATAGTGGGCCCAGGACTGAGCCCTGTGGGACACCACTTGTGACAGTTGTGGAGTGTGACATGGCACCAGCAAGTCTGAACCTGTCTGTTCTGTCACGTAGCCAGTTTGCAACCCATCTTGTGATGTATGGGTTCACATTTAAGCTGGTGATGTTTTCAATGATACCCGAGTGGGGTATTGTGTTGAAAGCCTTTGCCAGGTCAAGGTAGGCTGTGTGGAGTGCCTTGCCCTTGTCAATGGCCTTGGTGTCTGTTATGAAACAGTCAACCAAGTTTAAAAGGCATGATCTGCCCTCGACAAAGCCTAACTGGGTTGGATCTAATGTCTGCAAGTCCCTATGTCCTCATCTATGACTTCCATTATGATCTTCTCCATAGCTTAGCAGACCCTGCTTGTCAAGCTGATGGGATGGTAGTTTCCGTGGTTGGTGGAGGCACCCCATGTGAAGTGGGTCCACCATTGACATATGCCACCCTTGGGAACATATCCTGAGTTGAGGCTAAGATCAAACAGCTGCCCTGACTGCGGGTTTAATTCTTGAGTGAGTTCATGGAGCACAAAACCAGGGACACCATCTGGTCCCATGGATGCTGCGTCCTTTCCCTTGGATAGAGCAGTTCCCACCTGAGCATTTGAGATGTTTGGGGGGCTAGAATCCTCTTTCATACATATCTCTCCAGTTGTGGTGGAGGGGTGGGGAGAAATCTGCACTGAACCTGTCAGCCAGTATGTTGGCAATGTCTGTAGGTTCAGTGATATTTACAGCATTCTGAGCCTATTCTGAGCATATCTGGGAGTTTCCTCCCAGGTGTGTAACGTATATATAAGGCCTCATGGTTGTCCCGTGAGTCCTTAGTGGGTTTACTCCCAATATTCGCCTTGGATGATTTCATGGGGAACTCAGTGTTTCACCTATATTGAGCAGGGGTGTCTACCCTTCCACGGATATCGCTCTATCTTGTAGTACCTCCTTCCTTGTGTTGTAGTGCTTGTTTATGGCTGAGGTCCACCACACTGGACGCTTGCCTCTGGTACAACGAGTCTGTGTTTTGTTTGGGATTGCCTCATCCATGCAGTCCTGAAGGTGCTGGTAGAAGGCAGTTGTAAGTGATACAGTGGCTTGGGTAATGGTGTCTGCTGGCTTGGGGGCTTTGAAAGAGACCACACCAGTCATTAGAAGTGTGTAGTCGGCTTCTGAGAAGTTCTGCACTGTGGTCTTTTCTATGGGGGGGGGGGGGGGGATGTGGACTTCCACTGAGAGTAGGTTATGATCTGATCTCACCAATGATGGGTATACCTCTGGTGTTGAACATTGTGAGCCCATGTTTGTGATGATGAGATCTACTATGTTGTCTCCTCTTGTGGGGATGGTGACTAGTTCTTCCATGGCATGTGAGTGTATGAACTCTAGGAACCTGTGGGCTAGAGTGTTGTGGCTGTAGTACTGATCCCAGTCTATATTTGGATAGTTGGGATCACCCAGTGTGATGGTGTTTGCAGGTACATGTATCCCGCCACTGTTTTCATGAAAGCTCTGTGAGGTACCTGAGTTTCAGAGGATGGCCTGTAACATGCTACAAACTGCAGAGCAGTCTTGCCTATGGTTAATTGCACCGGATGGTGTCCAATGCATCGTGTGTTGCCACCAACCATGAGGTGAGGGTGTCCTTGATGAATATTGCTATTGCCACCCCTCATAGTGGTAATATGTGTACTGCATAGATACGAAATATTGTGCCTCTGACTTAGTAGTGACACATTATGACCACCTTACATAATTGAATAATGTGACTATGCCTCTGTCTAGTCTGTGCCCTATCCACATGCAGCTGTCCAGATGTCTCTTGAAGAGAGTCAGTGAGGTACTCTGTCTAACATGAACTGGGATACTCTGCTAGAGTTTGAGATGCCTCTGAGTTATGACTCTGTCCCTTCAGCATGTCCTATACATGTATGTGCTGAGGTTCAAATCTTTAGCTCCCATGTTTCTGGTGGATGTGGATTGCTTGCAGTGGAGCATGTCTACCAAATCCTGATTGGACATGGTCTTGTATGTCAGGCATAGGTCACCTGTACGTATGTGGTATGACACTGAAAAAGCTTGTTTTAGTTATTCTGGAAGTATATGACATGTGTTGTAGATCCCTGATCTTCATGGTAAGGTACTTGTGGGGTCTCTCCAGCTGCTGCAAGTGCTGGTTGAGGTACATACCAAATGGGGCGTTGTATTCAAGCATGGGCCTGATAAGGGAGAAGTATAGTGGTACAATGACCTCCTATGGTCTGGATGGAATACCCTCCATGATAAGGTGGCCAAGATAGAAAGTCTGTCAAACAACTTTGGCAACATGGGTGTCAAATGAGATGTCACTATCTACATGTGTCCCCAGCTGTCTGATTTGTTTCCTGTACTCATTGGGTTGCTGTCTATGTACAGATCTGTGGGTACTGTGTTCCTCCCAAAGGGGATGGCTACACATCAGTTGCAGTCAGTTTCAGGCCATGAGTCCAGCACCAGCTATCTGTCTGTGTGACGGCAGTCTGTAGGATGTGTGTGCTGGCTGATGTATTCACTATGGTGCCCAGGTTGCAGTCATCTGTAAACTTTGTCGGCCACAACCCTCCTATGTTTGCTTTCACATCTGAAAAGTAAATACCAAATAAGAGAGGTCCCAGGACACAACCTTGTGGGACACCACTTGTGACTGGCTTTGAACCTGACAAGGCACCTGCAATGTTGACATTATGGGTTCTGTTTCTGAGCCATTTTGCAACCTATGCTGTGACATATGGTGTTATATTTCAGCTGTTGAGCTTGTCTATGATGCCTGAGTGGGGTATTGTGTCAAAGGCCTTAGCCAAGCGCAGGTAGGTTGTGTGTACTGTGTAGCCCTCATCAACGGCTCTACTGACAGTTTCAAAGTAGTCAACTTGGTGCAAAACGCAGGATCTGCCCTGTACAAAGCTGAATTGGGTGGGATCAAGGGTCTGTAGGACACCAATGTCTCTGTGTGGAAGCTCCATAATGACCCTTCACAAAGCTTTGCAGACAAGGCTGTTTAAGCTTGTGTGGTGGTAGCTGCCAGGGTCTGTGGAGGCATCTCCTTTGTGGAGTGGGACCACTGTTGCCGAACGCCAGTGTTCAGGTACAGATCCTGTAGCAAGGCTAAGGTTAAATAGCATCTGCATATACAGGTTTAGCTCCATCTGTAGTTCACATAGCATGCAACTGGGGATACCATCAGGTCCCATTGATGCTGTGTACTGCCTTTGCTGACCGTGGCTCTCACATGGACATCCAGGAGGACCGTGAGGTTATATGCAGCTGTGATAACTAACATGTTTTGGGGTGAGGGAGGGGTACATTGCACTGAACTGGTCTGCCAGGGTGTCACTAATATCTGTCAGGTCCCTGGAATATAAGTTGTTGTGTACCACATCTGAGCATATATGAGGGTTCCCACCCAGGCGCCAGACATAACTGAAGAAAGCAGTGTGGTTACCTTCATCGCCTGTGGTGATTTATGTCCCCAAGTTGAACTTGGGTGTCTTTATGTGAGAATGTAGCTTTCTACTACTGCTGATCACAGCTGCCTTACATTCTGGAGATGTAGCTCTGTCTTGCATTAGTATCCTTCATCTGTTATACAGTTCGTTTATGGCTGGGGTCCACCAGACAGGCCACTTTCCTTGGTGGTGAGGGTCTCATTCTCATTTGTGATTGCATGGTCCATGCTTACTCGGAGATGTCCATAGAAAGTGTCTGTGCAGGAGTCACCATTGTGTGTTGTGGTTTCCACTGGCCCAGTGGGCTTAATGGATACCATCTCAGTCCGAAGAAGTGTGAAGTCAGCTTCTGAGCTGTTAGTCACTATACCCCTGGTATCATACTAGCACTGACACAGGTGTAGACAATTCCCCAGAATCCATCAAACAAAATGGACATGCAGGCTTACAGATGCCCTAGGGGGGTAGCCTAGTATGAACCCATTATGATACAGATTGTACAGGACACTACAGATAACCCCAAGGCTGTTGCAAATGATGGTAGTAAGCATGTTGTTGATTCCTGGATATGCTCCGGATCACACAGATATTACAAACAACATACCAGACACACACAGGTATGGCCAACATACATCCTGACATGTGCAGTGCAAACCCCCATAATGCCAAATACCTTCCCCAGCAGACTGCCGCCTCCCTGACATTATGTCACCCTTACCACAGGGTGCACCCAAAGAGCAGTGTACAACAACAGTGGGTGTTCTCAACAAAGGTGTCTCCTGAATGGATAGTAAAAACAACCACCACAGAATCATGAGAGGTTTGGTCTGCACAGCTATGGAAAGGACCAGCATGTACCACAGACATCATGATATTGTGGATCTATTGACACCCGACCCTACCCAGTGTGGGTTTACAAAGTGCAGACCCCACCCCTAAACATGTGTGACTCAGTTGAAACAGTACTTGAAGTCAGTGATGAGGGCAATGTGGTCCACACAGTGTAGCTGGACCATGCAAAGCCTTCTGTACAATACCCTATGTGTTCCGTATAGATTTGCTCACCAGCTGATATATACACCCCAAATGTCATGAGAGGGGTTGCAAACCAGACCAACGACAGAACTGACATGGTCAGACATGCAGCAGCCATGTCAGACTACAAACCACATATAACAGGCATCCCACAAAGCTTGGTCCTGGGACCTTCACCATCTGGTATATATGCCCCATAGGTACAGGCCAACAAGTAAGGACTGTGCTGGAACATGTTTGTAGAGGACAACAAGCCGCCTGACATATCCGATACACCAGCTGACACAAGCATCCAATAAAAGGGCCACATAGAAACAGACAACTGGTGCCATAGCCATGTCAGCATGTTAAATGGTGAAAACAGTATAGTCAGCCTCTGTGGATATCCAGTAAGTGACCACCAATTCCCACATAGGTGTCAACCCATGACATACCTAACATGTAATGCCAGAATGGGGGACACAAGGTGATAGATATCCTCCATTGGACATTAATGTGGCTGTAGGGTTAACAGAAACAATCCGTGATACCAACCTAATCATGAGGGTTATGACATCTAGCTAACGGGAGGTCATTGTGGTTTTGCAGTTATCTTTCAGCAGCATTACAAATGACCACAACAGCGCCTGTGGGGTGTACCTCAGCAGATACATTCAGCAACTGTAAAGTCCACAACAGTACCTCACCAGGAGTATCAAAGAGCTGGAACACATGTAATGTGTCGCCTGATTAAACAGAATTCAGCTCCACACACTGCCATGTTGGCCACCCAGACACAAGCTGTGCCTGATGTAGAAAGCCATGTCCAAGCTGGCAGCAATGCACATGCCGTACCTTGTACAATGTGAATGGCAGGGAGATATGCACATGAGGGACCTGAACCCCAGCACTGACATACATAGGACAAGCTGTACTGCATTATCCATAACACGGAAGCCACCCCCACGCATGAGTAAACTACCAGTACAGGTTATCCATAGAGTCACTCATTGATTCTACTCAACAGGGATCCTAACGAGTGGATGGGAGATGGTAGGTATACCCTGGGTATCAATGTTGTGTCACAGGTAGACAGAGGCACAGTATAGAAAACAAGACATATGTCATGACAAACTGCACTTACGATGTGTTGATGGACAAACACACTATCCAATAAGCATTAGAAATGGCCTTGGGCACATCAGTAGTGTTTGCCAATGTACACCCATGTTGTGGAATACACTACTGATGTTGGATGAGGCCGTTGTAAGTAGTTCACATATGAACATAATGCAACATGGTCAGATAGGTTCATAGGTTCATACTAGGCTATCTGCCCCAAGGCAGTTCTAAGCCTAGCCCAGAGTCTGGTTGCATACGCCACCCCTTATATGGAAACAGTACTGTGCCCATTAGTTTGACGTGCCTGTCTCCAGCAGTGACACAGTGACGATCCCCGGGTAAACCTATGATTTCCCATCCACAGGTCAGGATACCTCTTGAACAGAGCCAGCAAGGTGCTGTGACTCACATGGACCGTGATTGTATTCCACAGCATAGGAGTCTCCGAGTGATAAATCCACCTCCAACATGTCCAATGTACATCCCTGCTATGGTGTAAGTCACTTGCACTAGTGGTTCAGGTGGATCTGACGATTTTGAGGTGGAGCATGTCCATTAATCCCTGGTTGGACATGCTTGCATGTCATGCACATGTCACCTGTAAGCAGACAGTATGTGACTGAATAGAGCTGTAGTGTCTTCAATCTGGCAGCATATGACAGATGTTGGAGACCCTTTATCCTTTGTTGGGGACATTCAGGGTCTCTCCACTTGCTGCAGATGTCAGGTGAGATACATCCAGATAAGGCAGTGTACCAGATCACCGGTCCGATAAGTGAAGAGTACAGGGGAACAATGACCCACTAGATCTGGATGTGGATCCCTTCCTGATCATGTGGACAATGTAGAAGGTCCTACTAGCCACTTTAGCAATGTGAGTGTCATCAGAACAGTGACTGTCAACCTGGGTCCCCAGGTCCATGATAACCTCCTCTGTGCTTAGAGGATTGCCACCTATATGGTAGCTTGGGGTTACCTTGCTTTCCTGAAGGGTATGACTACACATGTTTTGCAAGTTGACTTCAGGCCATGGCTCTGGCACCAGCTATCAGTGTCCGTGAGTCCCTTCTGAAGGATATCCGTGTCTGATGCACTGTCCACTATGGCACCCAGTGTGCAGTCATCTGCAAACTTTGTCAGCCAAAGTCCTCCCATGTTGGCCTGTACTTCTGAGAAGTAGATAACAAACAATAGGGGCCAAGGACTGAGCCCTGTGTGA
This sequence comes from Protopterus annectens, assembly GCF_019279795.1. NCBI lineage: Eukaryota > Metazoa > Chordata > Ceratodontiformes > Protopteridae > Protopterus > Protopterus annectens. The sequence goes on from NC_056750.1 coordinate 225,496,717, forward strand.
GACCACATGTGACTGGCCTGGTGTCTGACATAGTGCCAGCAACTCTAACCCTGTGGGTCCTGTCCGTCAGACAGTTTGCAACCTGATCTTGTGACATATGGGTGTACATTTCTGTTGGTAGGGTTTCCTACAATACCTGAGTGGGGTATTGCGTTGAAAGTGTTTTCAAGGGCAAGGTAGGCTCTATGGACTGCCTTTCCCTCATCAATGGCCTTAGTTACTGTTTTGATAATGTCAACCAAGTACAAAAGGCATGACTTGCCCTTGATCAACACAAACTGGGACAGGTACAATGTCTGCATGTCCCCCATATCTTTCTTTATGAGCTCCATTATGATCCTCTCCATAGCTTTGCAGACTACACTTGTTAAGCTTATGGGGCAGTATGGGGCAGTAATTACCAGAGTCCATAGAGGCACTGCCTTTGTGCAGACGTGCACAACTGGACCCTAAAGAGGCTGTTGTGCACAGTATGGAAATGTAAATCAGTGATAGGACTAAAGCCCAGGATACTGTCCACCACAGTGAAAGTACTGAACCACTACACTATACAGTACTACAGTGCTAGGTCAGTAGGAATGGATGTTAACAATTGTATGCAAAGTATCCCATGCAAAACCTGCAGGCACAGTATAATCCCTGTTGTGTTCACAGGAAGCATCTGGACAGTAACTACACAACATGTCACAGAACACACAACCTTAAACAGGAGTTATTTTTTGGAGTTCACACTCATCCACAACTGTGATGGGCTGCATAGTTCAACATATGGAAAGCTCACACTGGGCATGCTCACACACTTTGATAAATGAGACATCATTCACACAACATGCCATGGGAAGGCTGAACTGGGCATGCTCACACACTTAGTTCAAATGTTTCTCTTAACAACTGTGAAAACACACCACAGGATGCACATTCCCCATTCCAAACAATGAAGATGTCAGCACCCTATAAGTAGATCAGTAGAAATACTACCTCCCAGTAATCCGAATAGCGCGCTCTGCTAATGCGTCTGTCTCTAGTGTCATAACATAGTTAGGTAGGGGTTTGAATCCAGCAAGTGGCATGTGTGTGTGAATGGGGGTAAGTGTGTGTATGAGAAGAACATCCCTTTTGGTAACTGTGGAAACACACCACAGGGAGCTCATTCCACTTTCTAAACACTGATGATGTCAGCACCCTATAAGTAGATCAACTGAAACAAAATCTCCCAATAATGCGAATAGCGCGCTCTGCTAATACGTCCGTCTCTAGTGTTATAATATAGTTAGGTAGGGGTTTAAATCCTGCAAAGGGAATGTATGTGTGTTAGTATGAGTGGGGTTTGTGTGTGCGAACGCAGTGGAGAGAAAGTGCCTTTTGCCAACTGGGAGAACACACTACAGGGTGCACATCCCTCTTCGTAAACACAGATGATGTCAGCACCCTCTAAGTACAGCATTGGAAAAAATTGCTCCTACTAATGCAAATAGCACACTCTGCTAATGTGTCTGCCTTTAGAGTCATAACACATCTAGGTAGGGGTTTGGATCTTGCAAATGGAAAGTATGCGTTTTACTGTGGGGGGGGTTGGTGTGTGCACAATGGTGGGGGTGGGATGTCTCTTTGCCAAATGGGCTATGCACTGCAGGGTGCACATATCCCTTAACAAACAGTGATGTTGACAGCACCCTGTCCAAACAGAACAACAACACAGAAGGTGTTGGTACCAATGATGCATGTAAGGTTACACTTCAACCAATGTCCACAAAACAAAGTAGGATAAACAAATGCTCCTTTTACTCTATCCAAACAACATGGCAACAGACAGCTGCCACTACTCAGTATAGTGCTACATGCTACTGTAACATGCAGATGTACCAGAATATACCTAGATAGTGTTTTGAAGCCTGAATGTGGCAAGTGTGTGGATGTGGGATGTTACTGTGTGTGCATTTCCGTATGGAAAACATGTTTGAGATATTGGCAATATTGTTGCAGACAGCTTAGGTGCAGATATCCCCCCCCCCATTCTCCTACACAAGTGGAATTAGTTATCACAGATGACTGTAACCTCCCTATCCTCTCACATGTCCAGGTGAGGGCCCCCTCAACATTGCAGGACACATAGCATCACTGTTACAGAATGGTATCCCTGGATGTGTGCTACATTCACCCCTGGAGGACATGGCACCACATTACAGACTAATACTACTCCCTGGCCATACTACAGGATGTGTACCTGAAGAGTGCCATACAGACACAGTGGTCCCACACCAATGAGGAGTAACCTCTACTGACCCTGGTATCTACTGCATCATATGCACAACTGGCCTTCTGTTCTAAGCTACGGAAGTTTCACGCATGGGCAACATGTACAGCAATATTACATATGTATATATTTCAGGACTATGCACACAAAACCTATCTCATGGACAGAGCTATAGATAGTGAACTGTGATACATTTGAGGTGTCACAGTAAACACAGTATTAACCTGCTACTTTGCATTACCTGTGTTTGTGGCATCTGTTGCTGTGTCAGTGGTGCTTGCTTGCTGCTTGCTGTTTGCTACTCATGGTTTTGCTGCTGGCTGTCTGTATATTTTCTCTGTCTCTGTCTCTCTCTCTTTCTCATTAGGTTTGTGCAATGACTGTATTGCATGAGTGGAGTGTGGGTACTGAATACTTTTGTAGGTATCTGCATAGGTCCATGTGATGGCCCCTGCACCAATTGTAAGGCAGCATTTGCTAACTGCATGCAGTCAGGTGTGTGTAGATTGCATGTCTCACTGTGTTTTCAGGACACTGCTATAAAAAGGTATGTGAGATAGGCGTTGCCCTTTCAGATTGTAGGGCGTGGACCATGCTGGTATGCTGTTGACAGTGTTCTGTGAGTGTGAAGGTTAGTATGGGAATCCAGTGATTTGGCCATTAAAACTTTACCTCACATGCTTTGGATGGTACATCTCCTATATTGCCTTTATACTAATTCCTACTATTGACTGTTATATTTATTTTAGCAGAGTGATTTTTTTATGGCTGTCATGGCTGAATGGTAGGTCATACAGACTAATGTTACCAAGGTCCTGGGTTCGAGACTGGCAGTGGGAATTTATTTTTGTCTCCAGACTTTCAAAATGAGTACAAGACCTGTCAATATAAGTGCCACCCAGAACTCCTACGGAGGTGGCAACAGCTTAATCTAGAACTTGGTAACAGTTACCTGAAACTACTCATTGATTACTTCCAACCAACGGAGAACGAACTTATTGAGAAAGTTGAAGGTGAGCACCAAAATATAATTGCAAGATACAAAAGTGAGCATTGTATATCCAAACTTAATAATATGTTATCGCAAGTGACTTTTTATAGCAACAAGCTGGAACAAGTGAAGCTAAAAAAGTTGAAAAGAGATTGTAATGACTTTCATGTCGGCAATATTTTTATTTGGCCGAGATACAACGAAGCAGTAGCAACTGGAGAGACTAATCGGGCTAATAATGATTTGGCAAATAGCTCGATTACTAACATGACTCCTATTAATTTAGATAATAGTGCATCTAACAATGGTGTACTTACTTCATCGCAAGCAGAAGTAGACATCACTTCTTCTGTTTCATCTTTACCTTGCAATCAGCAAGGTTTAAAATCCTTAACAACAGGAGCCAGACCTAAAGAAGGTACAAGTATATTGAGTGCCACTTCTAATAAGGCTTCGGTTTTAAACTCCCCGCTCCCATACAAACAACGTGCCCGAAGGCCTCCACCAGCAGGAAGGGGAAGCGCAAGATGTCAGGAGACAACTGGCAGAACAGGAAGAAGAAATTTTGAATACCCTGTTTTTTAACATTTCATCCAGGGAATTAACAGAAATTGAATGTTCCATACTCAATAAGGGCTTATCATATATTCCCTCACGAGGCAGTGAACTGTCAGAGACTCTCATAATGCTCGAAATTTACCAGAAGGCTGACTTTGAGACTCTTGTTTCAGAATCCAGAATATGTTGATGGCATACCTGAACCTATGGCTCCTAAAAGGAAAAGTACATTTACTCCCACAATTTAC
>NC_056750.1:225520306-225570306 GCF_019279795.1 Protopterus annectens
ACTATTATGTACATTACCTTACATTATTATGTACAAGCTAAGAGGTAGCAGTGCTGTTTCTGTTCACACTGAACTAGTATGGGAATCCAGTAATTTGGCCATTACAACTCTACCTGACATGCTTTGGATAGTACATCTCCTATATTGCCTTTATACTGATTCCTACTATTACATGTTATATTTATTTTAGCAGTGTGTTCTTGTAAAGCAGGCATGGCTTAGTGGTAGGTCATACAGACTAATGTTACCAAGGTCCTGGGTTCGAGACTGACAGTGGGAATTTTTTACTTTGCAAACTTTCCAACTGAGTACAGGACCTGTCAATCAAAGTGCCATAAAGGCACTTTTAAGCACTTTAAACCTGTTCTGCGCTCGTTTGCTTGTGAGCATGCGCACTGGCAGTTAGCCTGTGGGAGCGGCGCGCAAACGGTGTGCGCTGGGATAAATCTTAATTGGCAAGTGACACACATGTTCAGCTAATTGCACACAGTTTCAGCCTGTTTACCTGCTGCTTGGCAACGGGCACGCAGTTTGCAGCTTTTTAAACACTACTCAGCTACGGGCACTCTGTCTCATGGCAGCTTAGCTATCAGTACATTTCTGACTATTTTTCTTCTTATGTTACTTCAAAATGCTCTATTTCATTCCATTTTACAAAGGGAATACATTTACATTGTACAATACTGTCAGGGGCTTTTAGTGCTTATTTACAAAAAAAAAAAGGTTGTTGTAGGGGCTCAACCCTGCCTGCCTACTCTTAGGGCAGCTACTCTACCGCTAAGCTATTATTTCTTGGCTTACTTTGCATATTTAGTTCTTATATCCTTTTCCACTGACTGCTAACTGTGATTGCGCTAGTAGCACACCAGCGCACAGTAGCAAACATTCTACGGGGTTTAACAAAAAAAAAAGGTTTTAATTTAATTTTATGACATCTCTTCACTTTATACACTGATGGCCAGTCGGGGCATGTGTTGTATAGTGTGTTTATTCACATTTTCATGGCCTTTCTCGTGGCTGTTTACTTTCAGCCATTCTAGTCTTCCGGGGGCGTGTCCACTTGCAGAGCGGACCGTGTAAGAGTTACTAGTGTGATTCAGCATGCCTCATGCACCTCATGCATATGCATGACATGCTGACATCACACAGTTTAACTGCAGCCTCCGTGTAAGAGTTATAACTCTTACACGGAGGCTTCCTGAATCTGGCCCCTAATTTTTATGACATTAAAAACATTATTTCCAAATATTGGAAAATATTTGATGTTGACCCTGAATTATCAGGAAAACTTGGTAATCACCCGACAGTGGTTTATAAAAGAGACACTTCCCTGAAGGGATTGTTTGAAAGGCAAAAATCTGGTATCCACATTGGTGGTACTTTTAAGTGTGGGAGGTGTGCTTAATGCCCCTTTGTTATGGATAGAGAAAAAATCAAGCTTAGAAATTTTGGATATATTTCCAGTTCAAAAAGGATGTACTGTTATAGCAAAGGGGTTGTGTATTTGGCATTGTGTAGAGTCTGTGCAAGTTTTTATGTAGGTAAAACTAAGAATGCCCTAAGGTTAAGGATTTATCAGCATTTATATGATATTAAAAGCAAAAATGAAAAGAATGCATTATATATGCATTTGGTTAGTGAACCTACTCCTTCTTTCCTGTTTTTTATTTTGGAACAGGTGGACTTGGGACCCCGTGGGGGACCCTTGAATGAGTATTTGGAGTTTGTAGAATTAAAATGGCAAATTAGGCTTGATACATATCATGCTCTGGGGTTAAAGGATAGAATTTCTTTATCTTCTTTACTGAAACTGAAATCAATGTTTTTTATTTAGTTAAAAATATTGCTTAGGCATGTTTTTTAAAAAAATTGTATGTACTTTTTATTTTTTTCATCTGGTTTTTATTAAGTAATTGTAGCCTTTTTAATGGGGGAAATGATGTCAGTGTGTTTGTGATTGGGTAAGCTATGTATTTAAACTTGTGGTAATTGCAGTATTTTGTATTCTGAAGAAGTCATCTACCAGACGAAAGCGCTTAATACTGTTGTGTATTGCTTCATTTTGGATGAATATTGTTTGTATTACTATTGGATTTGGAGTTTTCTGCTTATAAAGGAATTACTATCCACAAAGCGTCACTTTTGTCTTACAATAGCTGCCTTTTACCTTTTACAGCCTGCACTTTTGGTAAGTTATACACTGAGTCCACTAAATTAATGGCCATGGCATCTAGGTACGCTGCACCATCACAGGAGCAAGGCGTCTGTATTTTATCTGTCAACCTCTGAAATGTGCCCTCAGCCCTATATAAGCCAAATGGTAAAAATGTTAACTGGAATAAATTATCCAAGGTTACAAAAACTTTTTTTTTTTTTTTTTTTTTTCCTGACAGATGTGTAAGTTGCATCTACTGGTGTGATTGTATCAAGTCGAATGTAATCAACTGCCTGGCCTTTCTTAGGTTACCCATTGATTTATTAACATTGGACATGAGATATCTATCAAACCTTGATATGCTTTCCAGTATCCTAATGCCATTACGAAGTCTAGTACTTATGTCAGGTTTAGGAATTTACAATACTGGGAAGCTTCAGTCACTGTATGACACTTCTGTCACATCTAGTTTAAGAATTATTTGAAAGTCTCTTTCTAATTGTTTCTGTGGTTCCAGTGTCCTATAAGGTCTTAGTCTAACCTTTGCTGTATAAATATAATGTGGGTGTGTGTGTATATATATATATATATATATATATATATATATATATATATATATATATATATATATATATATATATATATCTATAAAGACTCTGCATTATATTCTATCAGTTTAGTTCTCCCAGGTAGGGCTGGATCTGCACAAGGTAACTTAGCTGCCTAGGGCCTGGTGCTGGCAGGGACCTCCATAAATGTGTGAAAAAAAGACAGAGATAAAAGGAAAATGGTCCTCATCTGAATTACATGTCTCAGTATGCTCTACTCCGCTGATTTGTTCCAGTGTCTTAGTCTTCTTGAGCTAATGAGACACTTCCTGTAGATAAAACTGGATAGCATTGAAAAAACACTCTTTTTGGCTGTGCTGTTTAGAGTATCTGAACTAAAACTGACATTTGATGATCAAATATGATGATATTCCTGGAGCTTGAAGTGTGTGTGTGTGTGTGTGTGTGTGTGTGTGTGTGTGTGTGTGTGTGTGTGTGTGTGTGTGTGTGTGTGTGTGTGTGTGTGCACATCCACCATGCATTTATACCTCTGTTGAGTCAGACCCAGAACAGGTTATGCCATGCCCCTGATCACCACACATTTTGTATGTCATAATCATATGTCCAGATAATCCAAAATAGTTTCATTCTTCATTCAGAAAGGCAATATATGTTGCATCTTTTTAAAATCCATTCTAATTTTTAAAGCTGTGTGTATGTGAATACATGCATAATGCAAATGTTTCTGGTGTTATTATTACTGATGTATGGAAGAGATTAAAGCACAACAGATGAGTGGCATGCAGTTATTACCTGTATTGCATGATTTGAGCTGTAGTAGCACATGTTGAGTTTTTATCATTTTTAATATGTACTGCTCATTTCCCATCTTACTCTCTTTTGCTCTGTGTAGTTTGTGCAAGGATGTAGTTGTAACCATGATCTGTGAGATAGTGTGGATTTCTCATTGGTGCCATGAGCCATAGTTCTAGGGCATATCCAGCATCCCCCATAAGATGTCTCTGTGGCAAGTCACCCCTTATGAACCTTTTCTACTGGTCATAGTTGAGAAGTATGTGTGAGCCACAGAAACTACCTGGGTGCCCTGCACATTTATCAATCACCCTTTTCAGAACTTTCATGCAGTGTGACAGGAGTTTAATACCTCTGTACTGTCCAGAGTTGTAGATGTCCCCTTTGTTCTTGTACACTGATACTAGTATGCTTATTCTCCAGTCATCTGGGATACTCCTTTCTCTCCATACTGTTATGAGCTCCCTCCGGAGCCATTTCTCCACTATCTCACCGAACATCTTGATCATATCTACTGTGACCTCATCTGAGTCTGCTGCTTTCCCTGACTTCACTTTTTAAGTACTGTTCTTTGCAATTACCTCTGATGCTTTGTTCTTTGCTATTACAACTCCCTTTTCAGCCTCTTTGTTAGCCAACCAGTATTACTTCTTAGCCCTGTCGTCCTTCACAATGCTCCAGTAGTTCCTTGATGCCATGTTTCAGCATGGTGGGAGGATGACATAATGGTTAAGGTGTTTACCTTAAAGACACAAGGTGCAGGGTTTGATTCTCACATGGGGTAACTGGCTAGGCTTCAAATGGCCCAAAAAGGGCAGTTAGCCTAGTACTAATCTATGAACCTATGAACCTATGTATAACAGATATGGTTTCCACAGTTCTCAGGGGTGAGGGCTAGTAGTGTGTGAGACTTCCATGCTATTGCCCATTTCCCTAAATGATTGGGGACCATAGACTGAACCCAAATTGAAATAAAGGCCCCACCTGGTTAAGAGGGAAGGCAGTGCATGAACTGCAAAAGGTATCACTCCACCTGCCAGGTGGTCTGTAATGCACAGGCTACCATCTACAATGTGTGTGCAGACCACTCATGCAGTTTCTCTGACTCACACATACGACACAGCTGTGACCGGTAACAAAGATTTGGAAGGGGTGGCTTCCCACAGAGACATCTTTTGGGGAATTTTAGATATGCCTTAGAAACAATGCCTCATGACAAAAATGAGAAATCCACACAATCTGACAGAGTAGGTTACAACCACACCCTTGCACAAACTAGAAACATCACAGAGCACTTGTTTGTGCTGCTAAAGTCAAGGCTGTGCTGCCTGAAACTAGTGAGACCCTGCAATACAACCATGACAGCTATGTCAAAATACTGATTCTCTGTACCATTTTATATAATATAATACTTAAAAAAACAGTTCCAGCAGGGTGTCCCAATGTAGAAACTACAGTTTCCAGCACAGCAGGCAACAAATGCAGAGACAGACAAATAGTCACATGAGAACCTAGAATCAAGTGATGAACATGCAAGATGGAGATGGGCATAATATCCTATGATGGCCCCAAATTCACAGTTTTTAAACAACACCTGCATCAGCACATACAGTCACCCCCCCCCCATGAAGCCACTACTTCTAAGCCCATAAGGCAAGCCACCACACATCTCAACATTCTGGCCATTGGAGACTCCATTGTAAGTCACAGTGATGCTCCTCCCACCAGAATGAGTAAGGAGAAAGCCATGGTCAGTAGTTTATCATGACCAGGATCTGCCACATTTTGCATGCACTCATGTCATTGGATGTCATGTACCAGCATGACTAAATCATAGTCCATGTGGATGTAAATGAACAGAAATGTACCCCTATATACTATATGAACAGCGAAATCATGGAGCTCTTGGAATTTGTGTTCCAGGCTGAAATAAGCCTAGCATTGAACAACATCTATCTTCTCCAAGGATGATGCCATCATTTGAAGAGAAGATGACTGACTTTAATAATTGGCTTAGTTTCTGATGTCATACTAAGCGGGTGCAATATTTGTCAGCATGGAAAGAGATGGTCAATAGACCATGCTACTTTGCAAGATATGGTTTGCACCTCTCCCCTATAGGCTTTTATATATTAGCCAAAACGTCCTCCCCATAGTGTCTTTTTAGCCATTGCCAACCTGACAATCCTTTCAACATTGCAAATCAAAAGCAAGAAAATCTGAAGGTGCTACTGCTCAATGCCAGGAATCTAAATAAGAATCTCCCCTCCCTACAAGGTCTCCTTACCCTATATAAGGCTGATATCTATGCAGTCACGTAGACAAGGTTCATAGGTTCATAGGTAGGTACTAGGCCATTGGCCCTAGGGCCTATATAAGCCTAGCCAAAAAGGTACCCTGGCTTTTGCCACCAAAGAAAATTATTTTCCTGTGCCTCTGTTGAGCAGAGCCAAAGAAGTGCTCCCTGGGGTTAATTTCCTATCTCCCATCCAATCATCAAGATTTTTCTTGAAGAGTGCTAATGAGGAGCTTTGTTTGATATAGATAGGTAGTTTGTTCCAGAGTATGGGTAGTCTCTGGGACAGGAATTTATCCCTCCAGTATGTTCTGTTTATTGTGGTGACAAGGTTTAGGTTTATTGTGGTGACAAGGTTTAGGTTCTAGAGCGTGTAGCTCAGACGGATTGGGATTTCTTTAAGTGGAGCATGTCCAACAGCTCTGGGTTTGACATAGCTTTGTATGTTTGGCAGAGATTGCCTCTGAGTAGGCGATATGCGATGGAGGAAAGCTGGAGTTTTTTGAGACGGTCTGCATAGGCCATCTGTTTGAGGCTGGTAATCCTCTTTGCAAGGTATTTCTGCAGCCTTTCCAGTTGTTGTAGATGTCTTGTGAGGTACATACCAAAAGGGGCGTTATACTCTGTAATAGGTCTAATGAGTGACGAGTATAAGGGAACAATGACCTCTTTTTTCCCTGGATGAGAAACCTTTTGTGATGAGGTGTGCCATGTAGAAGGATTTCCTGTAGCAATGTGATTATCAAGGAAAGACTACTCTCCACCTGTGTCCCAAGGTCTCTTATCACACTTTCAGTGTTAAGTAGACTACCGCTTATGTGGTAGTTCATGGGTACAGAGTTTTTACCAGAAGGGATGACAATGCACTTTTTGGCATTGAGCTTGAGGCCATGGCTTTGACACCAGGCATCTGTCTCAGTGAGACCCTTTTGTAGGATGTCCACATCATTAAGAGTTTCGATTATGGCGCCTAGTTTGCAGTCATCTGCAAACTTTGTTAGCCAAAGACCTTCTGTGTTAGCCTGTACTTCAGAGAAGTAGATACCAAACAGGAGAGGACCCAGGACTGAACTCTGTGTTACTCCACTTGTCACTGATCTGAAGTCGGATTTGGAGTCTCCTACTTTCACAGTGTGGGTTCTGTCAGTGCGCCAGTTGGCAACCCATCTTGTGACATAGGGATTTATACCTAGTTTAGTGAGTTTATCTATAATTCCAGAGTGGGGATGGTGTCAAAAGCCTTGGCAAGATCTAGATAAGCTGTGTGAACCACCTTACCCTCATCTATGGCTTTGGTGACTGCTTCAAAGAAGTCTATCAGGTTTAGGAGATATGATCTGTCTTTTACAAACCCGTACTGGGTGGGGTCCAGAGTTTGGAGATTACTAATGTCATTGTTTATAAGTTCCATGATGATCTGTTCCATAGCCTTGCATACCAGGCTCATCAGGCTAATGGGGCGGTAGTTCCCAGGGTCCATTGTGGCTCCCCCTTTGTGGAGTGGGATAGCCATCACTGTGTGCCATTCAGTGGGCACAAAGCCTGAGGTGAGGCTATGACTGAACATGGTACTTAGATGGGGTGCCAGTTTGTTCTGTAGTTCATGTAGAAAGCAGCCTGGGATGTTGTCAGGTCCCATAGATGCTGTGTTCCTGGCTTTGGAGAGTGTGGTTTTTACCTGTGTAGCCGTGATTACAGAAACTTTGCATTCTTCCTGCATAGAGATGGGCCCTTTAGGGGGTGGGGGGGGGTAAAGTTAGCACTGAACCTATCTGCCAGGATGTCTGCAATATCAGTTGGTTCTGTATATTTAGTGCCATTGTGCTGTAACTCAGAGCAGATCTAAGTGTTGCCATTGAGATTCTTGACATAGCTATAGAATGCTTTGCGGCTGTCTTTAGAATCAGTGGCAATTTTGTTTTCGGAACTTGCTTTAGAGGATTTTATGAGGGATCTCAGCTTCTTATTGAGGTTGACCACAGAGTTCCTCCAATCATGGGATTTTACTCTTTTTTGCAACAGTTTCTTTCTTCTGTTGTAGAGTTTGTTTATGGCAGGGGACCACCAGATCAGCTTCCTATTTTTGGAGGATAGCATCTTGGTTCTGTTAGGGATTGTATGATCCGTGCACTCATGTAAGTGCTTATAAAGTGCATTTGTGTAGGATTCAGCAGTTGTACCTTTATTGTCTATCTGCATGGGTGTCGTGAAGTTTGCCACTTCTGTCTTAAGAAGTGTGAAGTTGGCTTTGGAGAAATTTTTATTGTGGTTTCCCTAATGGGGGGTGGGGGCAGGATGTGGATGTCTAGGGTGATTAGCTTATGGTCAGATCTGACCAATGTGGAATTGACCTCTGGTGTGGAACACCGGTTGCCCATATTGGTAATGACCAGGTCTACGATATTGCTGTCCCTGGTGGGGGTGTGGATGCATGCATCCACATGTTTAAAGATGTAGAGAACACTCTAGCAGCACAAGGTTATTATGCCTTCCACACATTTATACCATTTACTGCACAGGTAGGGATTACAGGTGGAGCTGTCTCAGTTTACATTATACTATCTACCTTGAACTAGCCAAGGCATTTGACACAATACCCCCTTGGGCGTTGTTGATAAACTTAAGAGGTTAAGTATTAATCCTCATGCCACCTAGTGGATAGCTAGCTGGCTCACAGGCAGGACCCAGGAAGTTAGAATTCAAGAGTTCACCTCTACAAAGAGGCCAATCACCAGTGGAGCCCCTTAGGGATCAGACCTGGTGCCACTGCTTTTTGGCATCTATCTCTCTGAAGTTAAGGCCAATGTCAAAGGCCTCTGACTGACCAAATTTACAGATAATTGCAAATTAGAAGCAGTCATAGAAGCCTCCATCAGCATTAATGTTCTTGAAGAAAGGCTGACACAGACAATTACCTGGTGTCAGAGTCATAGTTTAAAACTAAATGTCAGGAAATGCATAATAGTATCATTTGGGAGGCTGACCACTCATGTTAACTACCATATTGACAACTCACAGCTAAGAGTCAATCCAGTAGTTATGGACTTGGGGACACATGCAAACAATAATCTAACCTTTGATCACCACTCGTCTATGTCAGTGAGGAAATAATTCTATGGTGCACAACTTATAAACAAAGTTATGACATCTAAGTCCAAGGAGGTGATTTTTCCACTGTATTCAGCACCTATCAAGCTATCATTGATTACAATAACCACTTTGGTATCCACCTAAGCATATCTGACAACTGGAAAATCCACAGATCTTCCTCCCTAAAGAATACAGGGCATAAGTAACATATCCTATGCAGACCACCCCAAAGCCTTATCCCTGTGTTCTGTTTCATACAGGCTGCTGAGAAGAGATTTTTGCCTGGCATGCAAGGCATCTTCAGGCTCCACCCTGATGGACCTCCTGCATATCTGAAAAACAAACACCACCAGAACTACCCATTCTAAGGGCTTATGTCTTATCTGTGCTATAAAGAGGACCTGCTGGAGAGACAGGTATGTATATACGAGACTACCTCCTCTCTGGAAAAGGCTCCCTATCCATTTTAATCAGAGTTCCTCCCTAACCCAATTCAAGTGTAATTTTAATGACTGGATGGGCGATCAGAAATTCACACACTGGTTTGGCTGTAATGGACAAAGGCAACCTGCAAATGTTTCATCTTCCAGCCCTGTACTTTTAAATATTTCATCTCCCAAGCCCCTGCTTACACTACCAAGGGTACCTGAACTTGTCAGAGATTTGGATTACATGACTAGTATTAAAATGGCCCCATTAGTCATTCGCCTAGTACAAACCTATGAACATATGAACCATGTGTTCCACCACGAAATGGGTACTGTTTTTAGGTAAAATAAAGTCACATCACAGGCATCCACCAACAGGCATTAATAAATAATATGCATATTGCTATATGTACAGTATGAGAATACATGCTGTACTGTGTCTGATCCATATAGTGCTGTAACATATGTAACACAGCCTGTTTCTCACTTTTCTAGCCCTTATCTCACAGATATGTAACTCAGTTCTTCTCTGCTGTTAATAATTAATACATAGTTCAGTAGGAGATGTGTTTTACTTCCAGCTCTTCAATTTCAATGAGCTCTATAAAATACATTACAAAAATATTTTCTTTGTCAGCAATGCAACCTGTGATCCTGTTAAAGAATTACATTAAGACAATACACAGAAGCACCAATGTTTGCAAAAGAAATATAAGTTCATGTGTAAGAATGTTAACCTCATGAATTTTATCACTCACTCCTGTGCACATGCCAGGTACTGGAGAAATGTCCAGTGAAACAGACTGGTCAAATCAGTATTAACCAGCATGAGCTGTGTTGGTCATTGTGTAGCATATATACACATCAGTACACATGGAGATGTAGTACTGCCACATTTCACACCTGAATTAACGTTGGAGCCATGCCAAGTACAGTACATATAATATTTTTTCTGACATCTTTCACACAGCATCAGTCATCCGTTGTGACTATTGTTGAGTGCTGGCTAGAACTTGTAAGATCTGGTTTAAGCTCCAATTTCCTTCCATTTTTCATGAGCTCTTTGAAGGATAAACATGTCTGATGAGGGTATTGCTCCATTTAGACTTCAGAGATGGTGTGAGAAGGAGTCCAGAATTTCTGTACACCTCCTCATGGAAAACTACAGTCACAGGCTACTGCAGAGGACTTACACAGGGTGTCAGTATAAGGCTGAAGCATGGAAGGTTGTCACCTGTGCTACTGAGACACCACACACCAGGGAACAAGTCATCACCTCTATAGTGATTTGTAAAACTGGAATCTGACCTCCTGCACCAATGATAAGCAGATTATAGGCTGCACCCATAGGCTCTGTATTGTAAGTATATCATCCTATACCTATGCAAAGCACTATCATGGCATGACACAAGACATTTCTTCATTAGTGTCTCTCCTTATAGCTGACCCCTGCAGGGATTATAGGAAACTGGGAAGTGCATCAGGAGAAATTACAATGCCTCAGAGAGGCTCAGGGTAGATATGGATCTAGGTATTATTGAGTGCAGTGTTAACCTAAAATTAGTTGTATTAAAAGGTAATAAAGTTTTTAGAGATCGGGCCAAAATAGAATGTCAGGTGATTAAACTGGTATGCATATTCCAAGTTTGCAACCACTATGTAGCTATAAGATTAACTCATGTGCTATTAACTTGTTAGTGTCAGTTAAGGTCTGATGACTATGACTTCCATTCCCCCAAAACAAAAAATGTGTATAATATGAATTTTAGAGTGCATATATTTAATAGCTGTACTCATATATTATAAAATAAAATTATTAGTTCAATTACTAAGTAAATGCAATGCAATTGTATCTGTACAACTATTTTACAATATGTATAGTCTCTGTGGAATCATAGAAGGCCAGTGCTTGCTTGGGCTAAAGGGAAGTCTCTGTGTTCACCAGTGGGAGTGGTTAACACTGAACAGCCTGCCTGTCCCTGGAGGAGTGGTTACTACCTAGAAGCTGTAGTTTTATTGGCCATTTTGGGTCAATTCTAAACTCCTTGATCTCTCTCTCTCTTAAAACCCGGCTGCCTCGTGGTTTTGGCATCTTTTCAGGCTTGCTAGTTGTTGCTGAAGTACCTACCAAGGGGAGAAAATGCTGGGAAAAGAAAAGGAGCCACTTTTGTGATTTTAAGAATTTTCTTCTGATTTTTTGTTAAGTTTTACTGCTTTGCTGCCTACCTTTTGGCATTTTACGGCTTGCTAAAGTTTATATCTGTAACACTAACAGTACTTGGAACACATTTAGAGCCTGTTTACTGCATTTCCTGTGTTGCACTTAATTTAAAATCATTTTTTTCTCTAAAAACTGCATTTTACCTGATTTTGGCCTAGCACTCAAGTGTAGGGTCATTTATTGCACTGTTGTGATTATTTTGCTGCTTGTGTATCTCTGCTACCTTTAAACTTCAACAAAAAGAAAAAAAAAAACAAAAAAATCTTGCTTTTTTTCCCACTTTCTGAAAGTTAAGAAAATTCAGTTACAGATTTGCTGTTCTGAACTGTTTGGAAGTTTCTAGAAGGCCAGTGCTTGCTTGGGCTAAAGGGAAGTCTCTGTGTTCACCAGTGGGAGTGGTTAACACTGAACAGCCTGTCTGTCCCTGGAGGAGTGGTTACTACCTACAAGCTGTAGTTTTATTGGCCATTTTGGGTCAATTTTAAACTCCTTGATCTATCTCTCTTAAAACCCTACAACTCTCTTTTTGCGCGGTTTTGCGCACTGAGCAGCGTTGGGCAGCGCCGCCAAAACAGGTTTAAACTATTCCAGGCTCCACAAAGTCTGCTCTTCCCTTTTTCCCTTAGAACTGTTCAAACTCTCAAAGTAATCATTCTATTCTCTTTCTAAAGCCCTGCACTTGCTCAGCTCTTATAAGGAAACACTAACTAACTAAAGCACTACACCCTCCTTGACTTCTCATAAGTATTAGGCTCCCGATTGGTCCTTCCTGATCAAGTGAAAAATCAGTTCCCTTCCCTAATCTGATCAGTAAAAAAACAGTTCCCTATACTAATCTGGTATGTCCAAGGGTCAGTTTCAAGGTTACTCTCCAGTCCAGCTGGTGAATCTGGGAATTTTGAGGCAATGTTACAATTGCCTTATGTACACAGACAACCCTATCCTCCTTCCAACAAACTCTAATACATGTGAGAGATGCAGTTACACAGCCAAACTGGAGGCAGAGCTCTCTCAACCCAAGACTGGCACAGTCAATCAGGAGGATAAGGTAACCACCCACACCACAAATCCAGTCTCACACAGACCTATTGCATCTGCATACCCAACACATAAACACGCAAAAACATACTCGTAGGCTCTAAATAAAAATCTGCCTAAACAGCAAAGACCTCCTAAGCAGATATCCAAGCAACAGCCACCCCTCAACAATATCCACGAATCACATATCTCACAAAATCAGTGCGCCCACAGTCACAGCCCTTAAGGCCAAACACACCAAATACACTTGTTATAGGGGACTCTATTGTCCGGCACACTGACGTCCCGCTCACCAGACTGAACAAGGAGAAGGTCACTGTAAGCTGCCTGTCAGGTGCCAGGATCCACCACATAATGCAAGCACTCAGGTCACTCCAAAGCAAGTACAAGTATGAATCCGTTATTGTCCATGCTTGTGTGAATGACCTGAGATGTACCTCCCTGGACTACATGAAAAATGACATAGAGGAGCTCTCTGACCATGTAGCCCAGGCTGGTATGACCCTGACCTTGAGTAGCATCTTGACCTCACCAAGAATGATGCCACAGTATAAAGACAAAATGATCAGTTTCAACAATTGGCTAAAGTATTGGTGTCATTCAAAGGGGATCCAGTGTCTGTCAGCCTGGGATGACATGCTCGACAAGCCACTTTGCTTCGCTAGGGACGGCTTGCACCTGTTACCCTTAGGCTTTCGTATACTGGCCAAGGCTCTTGCCACTCCCATAGTGCCTTTTTAGGCAAGGCTCAAAGGACAAACCCACCTCCATAGACAACCCAAGGATAAAAAAACTAAAGGTAATGCTACTCAATGCCAGAAGTCTAAACCTCAAGATGCACGCACTCGAGGCTCTCCTCAGTATGGAGAAAATCAATGTCTGTGCAGTAACAGAAACCTGGTTCAAGGCTCCTGAGAGCACCCCAGCACTACCAAGTTATAACTCATACCATGCCTTTCGGCCCCAAAACTCGGACCGAAGCACAAAAGGAGGGGGAGTATCTATATTCATCAAAGATACCTACACCTCCAGGTTAGTGGCACTGCACGAAGCATCGGAAACCATCCATGTGCAACTAACAGTGAACAAAACTGCCTTTCAGTTTGTAGCCTGCTACAGAACACCCTCCCTATTATAGGAACCCCACTTGGCATTCCTGAGAACACTGGAGAATATGAAGGTCTCTCCAAACACTATTTTATCGGGTGACTTTCACTACCCAAACATTGACTGGGAAAACTACTCAAGCCCAAACACCCTCGCCCAATGGTTATTTGAATTTATAAACTCTAATGCAATGGAACAACTGGTCACCACTCCCACAAGAGGGAACAACATATTGGACATGGTCATCACCGACATGGGGACTTTATGTTCCACACCAGAGATAAACCCCTCATTGGTAAGATCAGACCATAAACAAATTTCCCTGGACATCCATATCCCGTCCCCAACCCCAGCCAAGGAAATCACTGTAAAGAATTTCTCAAAAGCCAACTTTGCACTTCTCAAGACTGAGGTGGAATCCTTCAAAGCCCCTGGGCCAGAGGATAATACAGCCCAATCCATAGAATCCTTTACAAATGCATTCTATGAGCACCTGCAGGAATGCATGGATTGTGCTATCCAAATAAAACCAAGACTCACTCCTCCAAAAACAGGACAGGTCTGGTGGACCCCAGCCATAAATAAACTATACAACAGGAGGAGGAAGCTACTACATGACAGAGCAAAATCCCAAAAAGGGAAGGCATCTCTGATCAGTATTAGCAAGAAACTTCGATCCCTCATAAAATCATCAAAGGCCAGTTTTGAAAGAAAAATTGCCCTAGACACTAAAGATAATCACAAGGCCTTCTTTAGTTATGTCAGGAACATGGGCAGAAACTCCCAGATATGCTCTGAATTGTTGCATAACGGTACAAAATATACCAAACCTACAGACATAGCCAACATCCTGGCAGACATATTCAGTGCAAACTTCTCCCCCTTCCCCCAAAGGAGCAAATGCCTATCCCAACTGAATGTAACCTCCCTGACATCACAGATGCACAGGTGAAAGCTGCCCTCTCCAAAGCAAAAAACACAGCATCTATGGGACTGGACGGTGTCCCAGGCTGTGTCTTACATGAGCTCCAAGAAGAACTGAACCCTCACATTAAGTCACTGTTCAAACTTAGCCTTACTACAGGATATGTACCCAAAGAATGGCGTACAGCTACAGTGGTCCCACTCCACAAAGGTGGTGCCACAACGGACCCTGGAAACTATTGCCCCATAAGCCTGACTAGTCTGGTCTGTAAAGCTATGGAGCATATTATCATGGAACTCATAAACAAAGACATTGGGAGCCTCCAGACACTGGACACTACCCAATTCGGCTTTGTTAAGGGCAGATCTTGCCCCTTAAACTTAGTTGATTTCTTTGAAATGGTTACCAAAGCCATAGATGAGGGCAAGGTAGTCCACACAGCCTCCCTGGACCTCGCAAAAGCCTTCGACACAATACCCCACTCTGGCATCATAAATAAGCTTACCAGCTTAAATATCAACCCCTATATCACAAGATGGGTTGCAAACTGGCTCAGAGATAGAACCCACATGGTCAGAATTGCAGGTGCCATGTCCGAATCCAAACCAGTTACAAGTGGCGTCCCACAGGGCTCAGTTCTGGGACCTATCTTGTTTGGTATATACTTCTCTGAGGTTCAGGCTAACACGGGGGGATTATGACTGACAAAGTTCGCAGATGACTGCAAACTGGGGGCCATAATCAAATCTCCAGCTGACACAAGCATCCTCCAAAAGGGTCTCACAGAGATGGATGCTTGGTGCCAGAGCCACGGCCTCAAGCTAAATGCTAAAAAGTGCATAGTCATCCCCTTTGGGAAAAACAAGGTGCCCACAAATTACCACATAGGTGGTAATCCATTAAGTACGGAAGAAGTAATTAGAGATTTGTTAGATAGTAATCTCTCCTTTGATAATCACGTTGCCAAAGTGGTTATAAAGACCTTCTATATAGCCCACCTTATCACGAAAGGGTTCACATCTAGATCAAGAGAGGTCATTGTGCCCCTCTACTCGTCACTCATCAGGCCCATAATTGAATACAATGCCCCTTTTGGGATGTACCTTACATGACACCTTCAGCAACTGGAGAGACCCCAAAAGTACCTCACCAACTGGATCATGGGCTACAAACAGATGTCCTATGCAGCTCGACTAAAGAAACTCCAACTCTACTCAGTTGCTTAACGCCTACTCAGAGGCGATCTATGCCTGACGTACAAAGCCATGTCAAACCCAGAATTAATGGACATGATCCACCTCAAAAAATCCAAGTATCTTAGAGCTACACGCTCCAGGGACCTAAACCTCAGCACAAAAATAAATAGGATATGCTGGAGGGACAGATTCATTTCCCAGAGGCTCCCCTCAGTCTGGAATAGAATCCCAATTCATGTTAGACATAGCCCCTCGCTGACCCTCTTCAAGCGAAATCTGGACGTGGATGGGAAATCGCAAATTCACCCCTGGGATCTCTTCTGTGTCCCTGCTAGACAGAGGCACAGTAAACTAATCTTAAAAGGGTACCTTCTGTGACCTACTTTACAGAGGCACAGTAGGCTAATCTAATAGGGAGGTGGAAGCCAAATACACTCTGGCTCGGCTTATAAATGCCCTAGGGCAGATAGCCTAGTATCTACCTATGAACCTATGTTACAATTGTATTTTTGCTATAGTATAATAACAATAAATGGCTTAACATGTTTATATTTGGATGTAAGCAATCTAAATAAAAAAAATGAATCTGGAATGTGTAATGACTTTGACCTGTACATGAATGAAATATTTATAGTCCTTATTTTATTATGTATCTCCCCCCACTCTCTTTCTCACTATACTTTCCATTTTTTATGACTTTTGGGTTGTAACATATATTACAGCTTCATCATGACCACCAGTTTAGAGAGCTAGACTGACCGCAGTGGCTCAGACTGCCATCCTTACACAGATGGCAGTGGCAGTGCTACCACCAACAGTAGAGGCACCCAGCACTTCAGGGCCACAATCTCCTAGGATTGCCTTCACATTTCCTGCACTACCTGCCTCACTTGCCTCAGGTAGCTCTGCCCCAGAGACTGGTGCTGTGGTGCCCGCTGGGAGAGGATCCATTGGAAGTGGTGATAATGTCACCTGACAGGACAGGAGATGGTAGGGCTGGCAGAGGAGATGCACAGGGACTTTGGTGTCAATTCAGCCACATGGAGAAAGCCCTGCAGCACATTAGCAGAGGGTTTACCTAGAGCCCCCTTACTTATTCATGCCAACTCAACAGTTATACAACTATGGAGACATCTGCAACACTATCAACCATGCTATTCACAAACAACACAATTTGTTCTGAGATTGTTGTTGTTGTTGTCACTTTGATGAAAAGCTAGTTAATAAACAAATGTCCTGATGCCTGATAGTCACAAAAAATCAAAAGTCTGACATTTAAGACAGTTTTATCATCCCTTTCATGATACCACTGTATAATTTCCCCAGTCATCTCCTTCAAACAATGTTAATTGTGGCTAGAGATATGTTTGTCTTTTACTGTATGAAGCAATGGAGGTACTCTAGGATAATTTGAGTTCAAAGCCTTGCATACAACTTGGATAGACTGTTTTAGTAGCCAATATCTGCAAAACTGCTTCCTATAACTTCTCCTGAGATGAAACAGTTGGTTCTTTGCTATTTGAGCTCAACCCTTTCACCCTTGTCTAGGTGTCTGATGCTAAGTCTGCCTCTTGAGCCTTGTTCTCCAATGGAATTGTTAGATATTTTACCCCCAACACTACAAAGCTTTCAGTTAGCAGTTCTCTGTATATAATGCTCAGTCAATGATTTGCTGACCGATGTCTGCATTTAGTGGCCGAAACATCACACAGTAGCAAATGGTAAAATTGCTGTTACTTATAAAATGTGATTCTTTTGCAAATAAGCTATGCCTAGCTGAAAAACACCTTATGAAATTAATGACAAAGAAGGCAGAAAATAACTAACTAACTAAATAAATAAATAAATTTGAGTAGGCAATGCAGTGGTTAGCATTGCTGCCTTACAGTGTTTACTTCTCCAGTCTGCCTCATATGTATCTTTTGTACAAAATCTGCATGCCCTGTCTTTATTACTGTGTATTTGCGAGGCACTCCAAATATTCTACCACAGCCCAATGATATGCCTTAAGTGAAAGGGTGATCTTCCAAATTACCCATATGTGTGCACGACACAAGTTAATGTGTCTGTACACGAGTTAGTGTGTCTATAGACACAGTATGATACCAGCTGGGCAGACTGCCATTTACCCAGCACTTATTGCTGGAATAGGCCCCATCTCCTTCATGTTCCAAAATGAGATAAAGCAGGTAATTGGACAATTAATTAATAAATACATTAAAGTAAGAAAAAGAAGGAAAAAATACTTCCTACATATCAAAGTGAATTCTTAAGTAGTAAGTATAGACAAAAATACTGACCACTGTAAAGTGTCCATTTTATTTGGGAAAAAGCATACTGTTATTGTGACATTGAATAATAAGACCAGATTGTGAAGTTCTGTATCTGTTGCTGCAGATATGATTGTGCATGTCAAATTGAAAATAATCTTTATAAGTTTCAATAATTAAACTGTTTAGCCTATAAGCTAAAAATGTTACAATTAAATTAATGATGTTATTAGAAAACATGGGTAAATTGTAAGTTATAAGTCAAAATATCAAAAGTTGCCAAAGCTACATGGGCAAACTTGTTTAAATGAATTCAGGGCAGTAACTTTTAATTTATCAACATTTCTGGCAAAAAAAAAAAAGTGACTATGCTTTCCACAGAAGCTAACCAAAATGGGTGGCAATACTGTTACTGTACACTTTTGCTCTAAAATATGAACGTGCAGTCCATTTCAACAGGAAGATTTTCAGGTTTGTAAACCATCCCGGGGATTCAATAAATAGTTTACATGCTTGAGCGATGAACAGCAGTTCTAATTGCATATGCATGTTGAACATCACACTTAATGAATGCAGGCGATGTTGTGTGCCCAGCAACAGTGTTTCTAGCCAGAAAATCATGCAGAGCAGCACAAATTCAGAAAGAAAATGCATACATGTTTGCCTACAGGCAAAATTTTCTATGAGATTGTACGGGCAGCCACAATGATTACCAGGGACAAACATACTGAAATAACTGCAGTATTAACACATTATATAAAAGTGTACTCAATGCAATGTACATAACAAGTATTTGCAAACTGAAATAACAGATGTTTGGGTGAACAGCAAGGTCAAATACAATGAAACATAAATATATTAGGCAGGGAACGTATACTGGCTAAAATGGCCACAGACATGAATGATAGGAATAAAAAAAGAGGAAGAGGCCATGTAAAATATGACAATATACCCAAGATAGGATATGTCAATGTATGTGCACTTCTAAGACAAGTCACTAGCATAATATGAATCACATATGTAGATAGCACATTACATACTGTTCTTTACACCTCCTGTGTGAGCATATGTATATTATCACACATGATAGTATATACACAGGCACATAGGAAACTAGGTTTGAAAAATACTGTTCCTTTAAAACCTGTCCTTAAGGAGATGTGCGTATAGTGAATTTTAATTTGTGCATTTTTAATTGGTTTTAATTGTGCTGTGTGTTTTTACTATTGTTTTAAATGTTTGACCTTTGTTTGTATGGTCTGAAGAAGGGGTAACCCCACAAAAGCATTTACCTTACATTAAAGTCTACTGTTTCCCTACTGCCTTGTTGGTTGTTCTCATTTCTTATTTCTGCATTGCATGCATCTGCCAAATGTAATAGCATCTGCAATTGATTTGCCACTTAAGAACTGGTGTGCTACAATCAATGGTACATGTGCACAGAAACTACAGCAGTGTAAATATCAAGTGAAGAAGCTCACTGTGATATTTTGTTCACATAGCAAACAATGCATGGATCACACTTTGTAAGTACATGTCAAACCTCAAGACATCTGCCACATGATCACTGTGCCCTTGACATTGGCAGTGAAAATGTTATACCGGCATGAAATCCTCACATGCATATATGTTCATGCAAACTATCAAGTGGTAATACTGATGCAATATACTGTTATGTCCATGATGCTGTACAATCACACTATAGCTATATGTTAAATACAATTGGACTTTATATGGTCATATGTTCATAGGACAGTACTAGGCTGAAGTTCCAAGCTGGCATAAAAGCTTAGACATATTTAAGATGAGTTTCACAATTTTAAATAGCTATGTGAAAAAAAATCTGACATTTATGAGCCTGTGCTTTGTTATCTAAGGCCAGCAGTCTCTATTCATGAGGGACATGAGTGCAACACCAGGAGTACAATTACCATTAACCATCCATTGATGTAGGTTGCACTTGAATATGTCAGGAAAGACCTTTGCCTTACATGAATGTGAAGCTTGTTCCAGAGAAAGGGTAGTGTCTGAAAGCTGTTTCTATCTCTCCAGCATAATTTATTATGTCAGATGCTAGGTTAGCATTCTTGAAATGAGTTATCCCCAGTTAGCTTTACCAATGTGTAACATTTCCATCAGGGCTGGATTGTAGACTGCCCTGTAGGCCAGACACAAATCGTCCCCAAGTAGTATGTAGGAGACAAAAATACTGTGATATGAGTTTCAATATTTCCATGTAGGACATTTCTTTTACAATATGTATCTTCCTTGTGCAAAATTACTGGTGTTGCTCCAGCTGTTGCAAATGTGTAGTGAGTTACATGCAAAAGAGTGCATTGTTCTCAATTACTGTTGTGATGATGGCTGAGCACAGTGGAATTATAACATCCTTTGATCTGGATGACATATCTATCCTTGAGTTGTACCACCTAGAAAGAATTTGTCACCTCTCTAGACACAGGGTGGCTGAACATCCAATTACTATCTACTTGAATACTCAGGTCACATATCACTGAGTCTACTCATTGGGGTGTACTGTCTATATTGTAATTAGCTTGGGTATTTGCTTTACAAAAGTGTGTCTTCATGGCTCTGGCACCATTCAATTGTGTACGTTGATACTTCCTGCATTACTATATATCACTACCATTACTGGATTCAGGGATTGACTGCAGTTTGCAGTCATCTGCAAAGTTGGTTGGAGTAAGGCTAAGTTTGCCTTGACTTCTGTGAATACCAAACAGGAAAGGACTGATACAGAATTTTGTGGTACTGCACAGGTCACTGACCTCTCGCTAAAAGTGAATTCAAATATTTGACAGTATGTGCCCTGTTGGTGATCCATTGGGCTACCCATTTGGTGACATAGTGGTTTATGGCCTGTTGAGATAGTTTCTCTGTAACACCTGAGTGCGGAATTGTGTCAAATGCCTTGGCCAGGTCAAGTAATGCAGGATGCACATTCTTTCCATGGCCTTGGTGATGTTTTGACCTTCAACAGATATTATCTAGCCTTAACTACTCAAAATGGTTTTACTACACAGTCAGGAGATTACCTATGTTCTTGTTGATGAGGTTTGTGATGATTCTTTCCATTGCCTTATAGATGAGGCTAGTCAGGCATATAGGTCTATAATTTCCTGTGTCAGGAAATAGTCCACCCTTGTTCAGACAGATGACTGTTCCTGTCCACCTTTCAGCCAAAAATAGCCTTTCCAGAGCCTTTGGTTAAGTAGGGATCCAACTGTGTCTGCTAGATCATGTTTTAATTTATTGATAAGGCAATGTGGGATGTTGTTAGAGCTCATTTATGCTACCTTTTTAGCCTTAGAAAGTGCATAGATGAGCTGCTATCTTGAGAAAATATGCTGAGTAATGTTTGCAAGTATACTTTGGGTGACGACCAGAGGGGATGTGGGGGGGTGAAGTTTGATCCCAGTATGTCAGCTGGCAGGTTGTCTATTGCCTCCAGTTGAGTATTGGTGGTGCCATTCACAGCCGTTTGTGTGCATAGCTGTGTATTCCCCTTAAGATTTTGTACTTACTTAAAAAAAAATTGTTACAACACCTCCAAACACAACCTTGGGTATGCATCACATGAAACACAGTGGAACTGCCAACACAGTCAGGCAACTCTTCCTATTTCATGTCATTACTTCACTTGCACATCATATGCCTGTATGGTTATCACTGGCAGGGTGTGTGTAAGGGCTCTGATACCATATATGAGCATGATACAAATGAGGTGGATGTGCTTCATGCTGAACAGTTAATAGCACAAATGTTGACAGTCACACAATGCTGCAGGGGAACACCTGAGTAATCATTGTGAACAGCAACACAGTTGGGCATACAATGAATACTCCAAGACTACAAGTGAATCTGAACCAGTTATATATTTGTGTATATAACAGCATTACAATATGTGGATGAAACAAGAAATATTGTCCCATGTAATTAGTATGAGATAATATTGCTGTATGTCACATAGCATTTCATGATGGTAGGTATTCACATGCACACATGTGCCATACTGCATCTGTCACTGTGATGGTTGAATGAGAAATGTGTAGAATATTAATATACTCCACTATAAGAACACATGCCTTAATAAGGTAATAGTATACATAGCATCATCCCCTTCAAGCTGCGGTGGTGCAGTGGTAGCGTTGTCACCTCACAGCAAGAGGTTCTCCCATTTGATTCTCAGCTGGAGTGCCTTCTGTGTGGAGTCTGCATGTCCTCCCTGCAGTCAAGTGGTGCTTAAAAGACATGCTTGAATAGGTGTGCCTTCATTGAAGGTTGGGCATCGGGCTGGCACCTTGGCACCGTAAAAATCTACTGCCAATCATTAGCGGACCGGAGTTCAGCTGTGGCGACCCCTATCCAGGAAAAGCCAAAAGAAGAACATACATAGCATCATCCCATGTCAACAGACCTCAGGGGGTATATTACTACAGCTGTTATGGAAGGAAAATATAATTCAATGGCAGTAGTGGCCATCAATACATTACTTCAAATCACAGATTGGAATACACTGTTGATGGGATACTGTACAGCTACACCTTAACACAGCACATGAGGATGAGAGCAACACTGGCATGTGCAATCTTCGTAGAGTCATAGGGTCATAGGACATTACTAGGTTAATGGCCAACATAACATCAAATCTTAGCCATTATAGTAGTCTTTAAACCAAAATTGCTTTATCTAGATGATGGAAGATAGTAGGTGTATGTACATATGAGTTGATGTGTTTGATTGTATTACATACTGCCTCTGTTCATATGTGACATGTGTACCACCCCATGATGGAATTCACAATCACACATCCAATGGTCTGCAGATGGATGAGGGTCATGGAAGAGTTGCGCTTCATGATGTGTGTATGCATCTTTGAGATGATGACATCCTCCAATGTTCAGCAGAAATGCTGTTATGAGGACAGAGGAAAAAAGGGGATGTTAGATTCATGAGGCTATGCTAAAGGTTATCCTAAGTGGGAGTCAAATGAAAAGAGATTCAAAAGATCATATACTGACAGTAATACACCACCAACCACAACTGTAGCAGTTGACTGAGGTCAGATTTGAACATTAAGCCTATATAGGTATACAAATTGGATTCCATATAATGCAACACTAGCACACCACCACAGATGTCTGACTTTACGCTGTTACAGTGCACTTTATGAAGGATGACAACATCATTGTATGCTGAGAAGATGTTGGGAGGAGTGTGTGACATAGGCATGGAGTCACATCTCAGTGTAAAATTGCCTCCTCACTCATATTTGCATGAATACATACACAAGTTGTCTGCTGTGAGATTAGCAACCCAAATGATCTAGCTACACAAGGGAGAATGCAGTACTTAGCACTAGCACCACGTCACAAGTCTGACTTGTATTTTGTCAAAGAACATTTTATAGCAGATGACATAAACAACATATGGTAAGAAGAAGATGCTGGTAGGAATGTCTCACATGTTGCTGTCAAATGGTCTCCAGGATGAGAGTTAACTGAACACACACACTGTCAAGTTAACTGCAGTGAGAGTAGAATCCCTACCAGCATAGTTACACAAGCTAGAAACCACAGTACTTAATGCTAGCACCGCAGCACAAGTCTTACTTTTACATTGTCAGAGAACACTTCAGTTATGGATGATATAATCAGTGTATCACGAGAAGATGGGAGGGCTGTATGAAATTGTGTAGTCAAGTACCACTGTAAATTTTTGTTCCTAATGAGAGTTGAATGAAAACATTGTCTCATGGTCTTCTGACTATGCACACATAAAGTTAGATATACAGATACACACACAAGTTGACTGTTGTACAATATTAACCCTTATCTAATTAGTTAGTCCAGCTGCAGAACACAGTACTTAACATCCGTGCCATCGCAAAAGTCTGATATTGTTATTGCCGTAGTGGTCTTTATAGAGGATATCATCATAGTGTCACAGGTAACATCTGCTGTTATGAGACTTGTGTGCAAAGTCTGGACTTAATATTTGCTTTTGTGATTGCAATATGCAAAAATACTTTAAAAGACATCTTGTAACCTAGTTGAAATAAGCTGTCATAAATGCATGTTGCAGAACTGTGACATACATATACCTGTTTCTCAGTATGTTGTTTATTTAACACACACACACACACACACACACACACACACACACACACACACACACACACACACACACACACACACACACACTTTGGAAACAGCAGGACTATAAGTGTTGATGTATGTGTGCTAATATTCTGATGAATTGATGTCCACAGTGCTATATTTTTCTGACATCAGTATGTTTTGATCAGGGATGACCAATGTCCAGGGTTAGAATAAACCCATAACAAATGAAACAATGCAGTTGTGCTCTTTATTTCTGCAGGGTACTTGACAGTAGACCCATTACTGTGATATCCCCATTTGCAATTGCATTGCTGCAGAACACACAAGTCTGAGTAAGTATGTCTTCAGTAAAGAACACTTCCCTTCCCTTCTTTTGTATTTATGAATGCCTTTTGATGACATGGAGGATAACTGGACAATAACCATAGTAAGACATGCCAAACACCTATTTACATTGCCAAGAAACTGATCTGCTCAAATTATGGCAAAGTGCTAGTGCATGTGAGATGCACAGTTAATGAATACAATTTAAGTGTGAGAAGTAGTTATACATATATGTTATGTGAGAAATATCTAACACATACTATGCTGTTCATATGTAGTTTATATTGGAAATGTATGATAACTTTTATGACATTAAGAACTGTTGCTATTGCCTTCCCCATTTGTGTGGAGTTAAGTAAGAAGCAAACATTGTTCTCTGCTTAAATGGAAAAAAAATAGTTGTTGTTGTTTGTCTTTCGGCTTTTCCCGGTTAGGGGTTGCCACAGCGGAACTCCGGTCCGCTAATGATTGGCAGTTGGTTTTTAATGGTGTAGAGTTGCCAGCCAGATGCCCAACCTTCAACGAAGGCACACCCATTCAACGCATGTCTTTCGAATGCCCACTCGACCGCGGGGAGGACATGCAGACTCCACACAGAAGGCAGTCCCAACCCAAGCCGAGAATCCAAATGGAAAAATATAGTAGTATTTCTAAATAAAGAAAAAATAATAACATAAAAAAACTAAATAATAAGATTTGTCTTCCTTTGTGCAAACAGTCTAAGTGATGAGGGACTGCCATCAGCACTCTGGACAGTACTTAGTGTAAAAAATGCACCTATTGCCTTGTTTACTCTGTGGCATGAGATGTAAGAATAGTGAGCTTATGTTCAGAGCACACATGACACAAGGTTCAAATCTATCTCCTTCATTTTTTTACAGATTTTGTAAGGATGGCATTAGGTAAATGTGGTCAATACTGCAAATGTGACAAGCAATGACTACAGTAAAGTATATGTCTTGTACAACTATTAGCTGCTTTGCAGGCCTCACTGCAAATCACAATTTAATTGTATCCAGCTTTCTATAAATGACAGGTGGTTCATTGGTTCATGTTTTGAAATTATTATTTTCACTCAGCAGATACGCTAACTATTTCTGTTTGGCAATATACCCTGAAAAGTGTGAAGAGTATGTTTTGTCACTAAAAGAACAGTTTCCACATCACATTAGATGAAAATTTCATTCACCATCACGTGAACATGACACAAACAGAACCCTACAGATGATTTTAAAACATTCCACAGTACATCACCAGTGATAAACTATTGACTTAAGGTAACATGTCAGTATTATCCATCAGCACAGTCAAGTCAGTCTGCAGACACCATCCATCAACCTAATAGATACACACATGTACAGAGAAGTTGGAGCGATGTGATGAATACAAGGAGAGATAAACATATACCCAGCAGTGTTTTTTTAATGGCACATTAATGGTCATGTTTTTTGCCTGTTGTCAATATTAATATTACATGATCTGTAGCATGAAGTGACTGACATGAGGGTAGAAAAGGCTTAGGAGAGGGATAACAGGCTTATGACAAGCAGAGCAAGGTTAGCTAAATATTTGATAGCAGTGGGGGTGGATGTCACTTCAGATACTCATTTTGGGCAGTAATCAATATATTTCGATGAAAAATCATAAATTTGGCAAATTTTAATTTGATGGTGATTAAACATATCATACACATATATCATCACACTAAGAAATGATGAGAGATGCATCTGTAATCGAACCCTTGAAGATATTGTCCAAATAAATATTCATTCAAGTGATTTATGTCAACACTCCCTCATAGAAATTTCCATTTTGTTAAATTCAGCTGTCTGAAGAACTGACAGAGTAAATGTTTCAAATTACTGCCTTTACTCTGCTTTAACTCTACGTTCCTTGAGCTGAATGACTTTGAGCAGCATTGTACAGAGATAACTGGAATAGTGTGATCAGTGGCAAAAACTCACCAGATTTTGCCATAGGCTATAAAGAGCCATTAACCGCTGCTTGGAAGTGGTGCATGATGCCAAACTCTGGGCAAATGCAGAGGACAAAAAGTGAAAGCCTTGTGCGTGGTGTGTGATTCTATTTTTGACCAGATTAAAGGTGTGAAAATGGGGTAGATAAGAAAGTGGTGAAATGGGGGGGGGCAAGCATGGGAAAGAAAAGAGGGGGAGCAATAAAGGAATTTCCAAGAGGGAATTAAGAAAGAACCACAGCTACCCACTTCTTTTATGAACACAGATAGAAAATTGGATACATTTGGACTCTCACCACAACACAGATGGGTAATAATGCAATAATATTCTATAGCCAATTGGATCAAAAGAAGTTTGTCAAGAAGACACATATGTGAAGTGGGTATGCGGCAATTTTTTTTTTTTTTGTGAGACAGCTGCCCATTTTTTTTTTTTTTTTGGACGATTTCAAAAAAGACAGAAATGTTGATGACAAGAAATAGAAATTTGAGGGTCAGATAGATAGGGTAGGTGAGGAAGCAGGTGCAGACAAACAGGAAAACAAGACAGACAGACACAGTGATGGTGATGGACACAAAAGGTTGGGTTGATTGGGGATAGATTGGGGACATCGGAGGCACATGCCTGGGGGATAGGTTGAGGACATCAGAGGCACATGCCTGTCAAGCATGGGAGCAGAGAGAATTTAGTCCTCAAGATCAGAACTGTCATCACTATCCCCTGACTCAGATCCCTGTGGGATTGCTTGATGTGGGTGTCTTTTATGCATTCTAAGGAGCAACTTCTACAGATGGCTGAGGTGGGCACCAATTCTAGTTTCTAATAGCTCAAGCACCAGCCCTGTCAGCTCCTTGTGGGTTATGTAATCTCAACCTCTACCAATACTCCCAGAGGGTACCAGTGCACCAGTAGAGGGGGCAATGTTACCTGATGTTGAGGGGCCAGGTAGGGCAGGGGCTACAAAGGCAGTGCTGACAGATTGTATCCCAGAAGTGCTGGGTGTTGGTGTGGCAGCTGGTGGAGGATTGTCAGGCATAGCTTCAGTGGTTGATCTGCCTCCCTGTGCTGAAAAAAAAATCAGTCAATCTATCTATCTATCTATCTATCTATCTATCTATCTATCTATCTATCTATCTATCTATCTATTTGCTCTCTCTCTCTCTCTGTCACTCTCTCTCTCTATATATATATTATATATTTACATATATATATATATATATATATATATATATATATATATATATATATATATATATATATATATATATATATATATATATATATATATATATATATATATATATATATATATATATATATAGGTTCATAGGTTCATAGGTTCATAGGTAGGTACTAGACTATCTGCCCAAGGGCATTTATAAGCCTAGCCTGAATGTGTTGGCTTTTGCCTCCCTTTTAGATTAGTTTCCTGAACCTCTGTCCATCAGGGCCACTGAAGTGATCCCAGGGGTACATTTACGATTTCCCATCCACTCGTCAAGATTTCTCTTGAAGAGAGTCAGTGAGGGGCTTTGCCTAACATAGATTGGAATTCTATTCCACAGCAAGGGAAGTCTCTGGGAGAGGAATATATCCCTCCAGCATGTCCTATTTATTGTTGTGCTGAGGTTTAAATCCCTAGAGCGTTTAAATCCCTAGAGATTTGGTTTTCTTGAGGTGGAGCATGTCCATTAATTCTGGGTTAGACATGCCGCAGAAATCACCTCTAAGTAGGTGGTAAGCAACCAAGTAGAACTGGAGTTTCTTTAGTCGAGCTGCATAGAGCATCTGTTTGAGGCCCACGATCCTCTTGATGAGGAACTTCTGCGGTCTTTCCAGCTGTTGCAGGTGTCATGTAAGGTACATCCCAAATGGGGCATTGTACTCTATTATGGGCCTGATGAGCGATGAGTAGAGGGGCACAATAACCTCTCTTGATCTAGATGTGAACCCTTTTGTGATTAGGTGGGCTACATAGAAGGATTTTCTGACCACTTTGGCAATGTGATTATCAAAGGAGAGGTTGGTATCTACTTGGGTCCCCAGATCCCTAATTACATCTTCCGTACTTAGTGAATTACCACCTATGTGGTAGTTTATGGGCACTTTGTTTTTCCCAAAGGAGATGACTATGCACTTTTTGGCCATGATTCTGACACTAGGCATTCATCTCCATGAGACCCTTCTGGAGGATGACTGTGTCAGCCAGAGAGTCAATTATGGCCCTCAGTTTGCAATCATCTGTGAACATGGTCAGCCATAGTCCTCCTGTACTTGCCTGTACCTCAGAAAAGTATATACCAAACAGGAGGGGGTCCCAGGACTGAGCCCTGTGGGATGCCACTTGTAACTGGTTTAGAGTCGGACATAGCACCCGCAACTCTGACCATGTGAGTTCTATCCATGAGCCAGTTAGCAACTCATCTCGTGACATAGGGGTTAATGTTCAAGCTGGTAAGCTTATCTATAATGCCAGAGAGGGGAATGGTGTTGAAGGCCTTTGCGAGGTCCAGGTAGGCTGTGTGGAATACCTTTCCCTCATCTATGGCCTTGGTAACTGTTTCAAAGAAGTCAACTGGGTTTAGGAGGCAAGATCTGCCTTTAACAAAGCCGAATTGGATAGAGTCCAGTGTCTGGAGGTTCCCAATGTCTCTGTTAATGAGTTCCATGATGATGCGCAACATAGCTTTGCAGACCAAGCTAGTCAGGCTTTATAGGGCGATAGTTCCCAGGATCCGTTGTGGCACCACCTTTGTGGAGCAGGATAACTGTTGCTGTACACCATTCTTTGGGTACATTGCCTGTGGTAAGGCTGAGTTTGAACAGTGAATTTAGGTAAGGGGTTAGTTCATTTTGGAGCTCGTGTAAGACGCAGCCTGGGATACCGTCGATCCCATTGATGCTGTGTTTTTCACTTTGGAAATGGCTGTTTTCACCTGTGTGCCTGTGATATCTGGGACTCTACATTCTTCTGGGATGGACATGGGCCCTTTTGGGGGTGAGGGGGGGGTAAAATTTGCACTGAACCTGTCAGCCAGCCATGGCCGGCCTTAGGCATAGGCGAACTAGGCAACCGCCTAGGGCGCCGTACATTCTAGCCTCATAAAGGGTGCAAATTGACTGACTTAACTTAGTTTCTTTTACTACTTCTTCACTTTTCAGTTTCACCACCCACGCCCATATTGTAGCATTTACGCCCTCCCCCACTTCCATAGTCCAAAGCACGATTCCACAGCAAATAGCATGGCCCCCTACTGTGTTCTTCCATCCCCCCCGCCGCATCTATGTGATGAGTGACAGTCTCAGTGGCTACTCTTGTGATGCTTTCAAACCACTGACGCTACTGCTCCAGAGGCGGGCGCATCTATTGGCTTTCACTACTTCCTGAAACAATCTCTAGATGGATGTGCTTGAATCATCGTCAGCCTGGTTCTCCTCACCATGCGGGCTACACAAACAGCGATTTTGGGGGATATGTTTAGTGCCTGCCTGCTTCATTGCTTTTGATTGCCTTAAGGTAAGTTGGATGGCTTGGATCATATTATATATTTGGTCAGGCAGGCAGCATGCTTATGTTAGTGTCTGGGAAATCTTTGTAAAAGATAATTAATTAACCAAAAAAAGAGAAAATAACGTTTCATGCTCCCAGGGTACATTAACATGCGCTCGCACATAAAAGCAGTAATTCAGTGTTTCGCATACAGGGCCAAGTGGAAATATCTTCTTAATACGATTCTTTGCATGCAGTGATGTTGGTGTCGGTTTGTAGCCAAGGTATTTTACTTGTTTTCTTTTCAGTGATGTTGGCATCAGTTTGTAGCCTAGGTATTATAGTTATTTTATTTTCCGTGATGCTAGTGTTTACCATTGCAAGTACTGAACATGCTGCAGGTACGCCCCCAAATAAGTTTAAGATTTTAGATTTTTAGTGATTCCTTAAAGGATAGACTAATGGCTTTGTGCAATGTATTTAGTCAATAGAAAACCCAGGAATCAAAACAGACTAACTGGAAAACCAGATCTAATGGAACCAGTCACAAGAAAAATGTCTCCTCCAAATTAGGTTTATTTAGCGCTTTTGTCAGTATATAACAAATTACATTCTATGTTTTGGAGACACTTTTTTCTGATTGGTTCCATTGGATCTGGTTTTCCAGTTTATTTAGTTACTGTCGTTTATCATGATTAAAATATACAAAAGCAAGACACTATATTGTTATTGGACGGGATAATCCCAGTCACTGAGCCATACATTTGAAAAAATAATGCTAGTGTTGTTTTCAGCCACTGGTTCTGTGTGTGCATGTACACAGAAATGATGACAGTCTTTTGTAAAGCTGGATGTAGTCTCCAGAGTAGGTGGTGCCAATTTTATGATCCTCATCTGAAATGAAATGGTGGTATTAAAACTGTCACAATATGTGGGTGTTCATGAAACAAGAAAGCTGAGAGTGAGGGATTTGAGGGGTGTGGGGCTGAAAGGGTACTCTACATGAATAAGGAAAGATGTGAACGTGAACCTAACAGTCTGCAACTGCATGCATGCAGTTCAGTTTTTTTTTTTTTTCAAAATGCTGCTGTACTGTGTCCATGAGGTGTTGAAGATAACATCTGCGGGCAGTTTGTAAATGCTCTTATTTTTATTAGTTCTTTTGTTATCTGGCAAGACTCTCAAGGTAATCTATAGTGCGGATGTTTCTCAACAACTGCCCCTCCTGAATCTTGCCAGGTAAAGAGCTAATAAAAATAAAGGTTCAGGTACCAGGTTTCTGCAGTTGTTTTTGTTTTAAATGCTGTGTTAGGGTCGGGAAAATCTCCTTTTTACCGAAAGATAAAGTTACGCTAGCCAGAAAATAAATTAGCATGCTGCAAGCATGCATTTGAGTTTTAATTTGTTCAGAATGCTGTTGTGCACAGAATCAGATGAGTTATCACTGAAGAAAACATCTGCAGGCAGTCAGTAATTGCTTTTATTTTTATTAGTTGTTTTGTTACCTGGCAAGGCTCACAAGATAATCTATAGTGTGGATGCTTCTCAACTGTACCGCGTGAATCTTGCTAGGTAACAAAAGAACTAATAAAACTAAAGGTTCAGGTACCAACTTTCTCCAGATGTTTTAAATGTTATGTTAGGGTCGGGAAAATCTCCTTTTTGCTAAAAGATAATTAAGCTGCATGCATACACTTGAGTTTTAATTTGTTCAAAACGCTGTTGTGTGCCACTGAGATATCACTCAAAGAATGCAGTCAGTCAGTATTGCCAAAGTTGAGTTTCTTAACGCTCCCTGAACTGCATTTTGAATTCAAACTTGTTCTTCTAGTACCATAGAGTTACAGTGCAGTTTTTTTATTTTTATGGTTTGAGTCTGTTTTCTCACACTGCACTGTTTTTGGTTTTTGTTGAGTTGCTAACACTCAGAAATTTTGTAACAAGCTGTTGAGATTCTGCTCTGCTTCGAGAATGACGTTACTGATTGTTTTTGATGTAGACTTACTGTACATGTGCTATATTTACTATGTGTGATATTTGTACACCACAGTGCCTAGCTATTTAGTTGTAATTTTCCTTTTGAAATTTTCTAGGGAAGTTAATCAGTGCAGTTACCTGAAAAGGTATTTGGTAGTGGTGGTAAGTTTCATATAAAAGTAAAATAATAAATAAAGTTTCAAGTAAAAATACCTATTGATTAAAACATAAATGAAAAAATAATTGAATTTACCTGGCATTCTTGCCATAGCAGAGAAATAGCACTGTGTATCTGTGGGTCTGAGTGATGTTGGAGACCAAATGTACAGCAGTAGCAGTGAACTTTGTAAACATGGGGTAGAAGATTTCATGTTTTTACTGTGTGACTTTATAAAATATATCAAACAGATGAATTTGTTTTCTATTTGTAGTACTCTGAGTGAATGTTCACTGTATCTCACAGCACTGAGTATTTCATATGCACTAGTTTATATATAAACTGATGACAACTTAACTTTTTAGCAGTGTTTTTGTCATTAGTAAGCTCATTTATGCCTGTGGGCGTGCCGGCGTGGCTCAAATGGGGGTGTTCCTTGACTATGGTGTGGGTGAGGCTTAAGGGGCACCGCAGCACTACTTCGCCTAGGGCGCCATTTCAGCTAAGGCCGGCCCTGCAGCCAACATAGTGGCAATGTCAGTTGATTCAGTGTATTTTTTGCCATTTTGCACTAGCTCAGAGCAGATCTGAGAGTTGCCACCTAGATTCTTGACATAGCTAATGAAGGCTTTGTGATTATCTTTAGAGTCTTTGGCAATTTTTCTTTCGAAGCTGGCCTTGGATGATTTTATGAGGGATCGTAGTTTCTTACTGATACTGATCAGGGATGCCTTCCCTTTTTGGGATTTTGCCCTATCATGTAATATTTTCCTCCTTCTGTTGTACAGCTTATTTATGGCCGGGGTCCACCAGACTGGTTTCCTCTTTTTGGAGGAGTGAGTCTTGGTTTTACTTGGGATGGCTTGATCCATGCATTCCTGTAGGTGCACATAGAGTGCATTTGTAAAGGATTTTATATATATATATATATATATATATATATATATATATATATATATATATATATATATATCAAAGAGAGATAAGGAAAGCGGTGAAACAAAAAAGAAAACAGATAGAACCATTATATGTCACATACATTCTTTATTACAATAAATATACTTTTATTATCATATCAGCTACACAGCTTACCAAATCCGGATTGTAAATTATAACAAGTAATCCTTGCAATATGCACTTGTTGCATATCTGTTTTTAAAGATAATACAAATTAAGTTAACAGCATTGCATTAAAGCTAATTTTTCTGGAATTAAAATTTAAAAATTATATTATTGTAATTTGAATGCATTTGTTCCTTGTTGTAATTGAACCCCCCCAAATCTGAATACATTATTATACTTGTCTAATACAGTCACCAAGTGCTACAGAATTAAAGCATGCATGCTTGCTTTTACAGTTAAGATCTGCATGCTTAAGTTGCTAGTGATGTATGGAACAGCAATAATTTTAAATACAATCATGTTCATTTGTGCTACTTATATACCCCTTGCCTCTCCAAGTCTTTCTAATATTTCATCATGCACCTTTCTGTTCTCTGAAATTTCCTGAGCAGTTGTAAAATAAAAAAAAAGTAGAGAAAAAAAGACATGAAACCATTATGCCAGTCTTGGCTATCAACAGCTTTACATACCATTTAAAGTTGCTTTATCTGTATACTTACATAAATGTGGGATATTACAGTTCTAACCTCATCTAGCAACCGGTTGAGTTGTGCCTGCTTGCACTGATTCATATCATTATAATGGTGCCAGCATTGCTTCCCAGTGTGTGGTTTGCCAGTCAAACTGGAGACAGCCTTTGCTAGATTGTTGCAAGCCTCAGCCTCATACTGAGACCAGGTATAATCCCCCTGCAGCACCTACAGCTATAGTACTTTATGAAAAGTGCAACAGATATTTTTCTCTCCTCTACACCCCATCTTTCCTTCCTAGCTCATGTCATGTCTGCACAGGTTCTCCAACAACAGTAAAAGTGTTTTCCCACTGATTCAAGATATCACGTTTACAGCCAATGAGCAACCATGCCAACTGCACTTGTGCAATATTAGTAGAACAAAGGCACTGCGGATGTCAACCACGATCCTTGAAATGACAACCTTTAATGAGCGAATGTAGTAGAACACATAAAACAACAAATACACACTAATGCTTTAACATGTTACCACATTTTTGTCTTATCAAAACTTCATCAGATGCTAGCCTACCATTCCCCACAATCCTTTTTATACACACAAAAAATATATATATTCAATTAAAACATTTAGTACAAATAAATATATAACCCTAGCCTTTATATTTATTTGTACTAAATGTTTTAATTGATTAATTGCTTTTTTTTTGTGTGTATAAAAAGGATTGTGGGGAATTGTAGGCTAGCATCTGATGAAGTTTTGATAAGACAAAAATGCAGTGACACGTTAAAGCATTAGTGTGTATTTGTTGTTTTATGTGTTCTACTACATTCGCTCATTAAAGGCTGTCATTTGAAGGATCATGGTTGACCTCCGACGTGCCTTTGATCTACTTTTATTTGTTTTTTTCTTTTTGGTTCAGGCACTTATTCCACCTTATTTTTGTGGTCATTTGTGCAATATTAATCAGAAAGCAACACTGAAAAACAAACAGGAAGGCAGTTTATGAAACAGGAAGGATAATGTGACATTTACCATTAATGTATGGCATGTCTGTTGGTATACATGACAGCAGTTTGTCTAATGGTCAACACTGATATGTTAAATGAGTTGTATTTTAAAATCTGAATTTCGGTGGATCAATTTTCTGACTTGACACATATTTTGTGGGACCTTACACACTGACAAAAGTAATTTGTACAATGTGGAATCCAAAGCTATGACAAATAGAAAGTACATATTCTTATACAGAGGTGTTTTTCCATTTTTGCTACAGAAGAAGTGCTTAGGAGTAGTGCTGATTAATTATATAAACACATTAAAGAGTGAGTGGTTAACCATGCATGTATGTGACATGACAAAGTTCTGGCTTATGCATTCTCATGTGTGATGCAGGAGTAATGTGTGACAGCATACTGGATATGCATATACTTGTATTACTTTCAGAGGAGATTTTTGAGTTTTGGATCAGACCTACAATACATTCTGTTTTACAGTTATACTTGTTTTATGGGAGGTGTGTGGATGACTGTCAGTAAACTACGAAGTCCATCACAGGTCTGAAAATACATTTATAATTACAGAATCATAAATGCCATGTTACACAAGTTACACATATAATCAACATGTGTATACTCAGTCAACCTGCTATACATAGTTATTGCTATGAATAATTATCTTTATATTATTTTTTTTTTAAATATTACAGTGAGACACCCTTAATAAATAGTGCAGTATGCTAGATGAGAACTTGGGCTGACCTGGGTTCTGGCTATGAACTTATACCTGGTGCCACAGGGAAAACTAGAACCAGGTATATTTTTTACACTCAGTAGTGCCCAGAGTGATGATGGATGCTCATCTCCATTTAGCCTGTTTGCACAAAGGAAGTCAAAGCAAGTAACTTTGCTTCAGTTTTTTCCGTAAGCAGTGAACCATATTTGTGCACAGGTGGGCAATGCTCAAATGTAAAAGGCACTAATGAATATATACTTCTTCTGTGAA
The DNA here is from genome assembly GCF_019279795.1 of Protopterus annectens. Classification (NCBI taxonomy): domain Eukaryota; kingdom Metazoa; phylum Chordata; order Ceratodontiformes; family Protopteridae; genus Protopterus; species Protopterus annectens. The sequence goes on from NC_056750.1 coordinate 225,556,057, forward strand.
TACTCATTATGGTCCTTCCTCAGTAAAAGTAACTGCTGTACAGCTTAGTTTACCTTTCTTCATGCATTTTGTACTTCAACATATTTACACCTTGTGCTACCCACACAGTTGGGTCACAGATTTAATTTCTGCTCTCATTATCATCCGAGTTGCTGACCGCTGAGCAATGCCACTAAGTGTGTTTGTGCTCCGTAAGGCAACTGACAATAATTTTTACACTTTTATACATTTAACCATGTTTGCACTAAGCCGCTCACTGCACAAATGTTAAAAAAAAGAAAAAAATGAAAACTGAAATTAAAGTTAAACAAATGTTAAAGAATTACACAGCTCTGGATTTGAACTCTCAGAGTAATTAAATAACAAAACACACAGTTTCAGTGTGTTATCTCTGATTGCCACAGACACAGCTTTGTAACAGCGATCAAATCATGTTAATAAAAGCAAATCATATTTCCAGAGTATTAAGACTTACACTTGTAGATTCTCGGTTGTACATGTGTAGCTAACATATTTAGTGCAATGACTGATTACACAACCATTGCTGATTATGTTTGCACAAATTCAGCTCTGTCATCTCTTTGTATTGTGTTTGTTCTTCCCTTATATCTGCTGTAATCTCAGACATGCAGCGTATAGTGGATTTTGTATCATTTTTTTTTAATGTGAGATAAAAATACATGACAGTGAACAACAGTTTTCATCAAAGGCAGAAGAGTTTTTTTTCTCAAACACCTTTATTGAATTAACACTTATAACATAGGCACATTTATTTTCACATAAAAATAATCAAACTATATTAACATAACAAATATTATACTTCACATAGATTGCTATATATCATATAACCTAAGCAATATTACATAAATTATTCAATTCCTGCCTTTTTTTGTTATAAACAACAAACAACTTCATTAAACTACATACATAGGCAATCATACATTTATATAAATGAAAACAAACCACATCAACACAGTCCTAGTCACAACTGCAAGCATTTTATATCACAAACCATGCTGACACACTCCCAGTTTCAAATATTATACACCACTTATAATCTGCACAAACTTTCTCACTCAAACATTACATAAGTCATTTAGGTCCTGCCGCCTTTTAGACCTCATTCCTCCCTTGTAATGTATGTATTTTTTCACAGATCTCATTTTTTTCCTATGTAGTTTGCTCCTACCCTTTTCTAAAGATCTCAATTCCAGTTGTTTAATCTCTCTTAATATATTCACTACTTCCAGTATAGCTGGTTTAGATTTTGATTCCATTTTCTAGTAATTGCTTCTTTGACAGCCACCATTATTAGACAAAGCAAGGCCTTACCATGTCAAGGGAATTCTGATTCTGTATGATAACTCAGAAAAATCATCTCCCTCATTAGATCAATTTTCCCACCCAGCATCTCCGACAGTACATCCTGCAGGGAATTCTTAAAATCTGTCAACTCACAGCACTCCCACAAAATATGTTCCCAATTATTTCTTTCTTCCTCTTCATACCTCCAACATTTAATTGTCTGACTGAGGAAAAATTCTCTGTAGTCTACTTGGGGTATAAGTAGTCTACTTGGGGTATAAAAATGTATATGCAAACATTTCCAAACAAAAATCCTAAATCTTCTAGATTCTGTTGCATATTTGGGAGACATACATACATCCTCCCATTGTTTCTTTGTGAATTGCTTATCCAATCTCTCTAGCCAGTCCTTCCTAACCTCTGATTGATTCTTATAGTTATCATGCAATATTCTATATGTTCTACTAATTATTCCTTTTCAGTGGCAGTGGGTGTTCTAAATTCTATTATACCATGACCCCCCATTAATATTCCAAAACGTGCACGTTGATTGGCCAGCGTGCACGTTGTAAATCGACTTATACTAATGGAAAAAGGTCCGGTCGCCCGGACTTTTTCCATTAGTATAAGCCTCTTTTAAAACACTGTCTCGCTATGTTAAAAGAGTTTAACATAGCGTCACAGGTTTAAAAAAAGCAACGGAGATCTCCGTTGCTTTTGTTAAAGCTGTCTCGCTATGTTAAACTCCTTTAACATAGCAACACAGTGTGTAAAAAGCAACGGAGATCTTGCTTTCTCCGTTGCTTATTTTAAAGCTGTCTCGCTATGTTAAACCTATTTAACATAGCGAGACAGGTTTAAAAAAAAAAAAAAGCAATGGAGAAAGCAAGATCTCCATTGCTTTTTACTGTTTCGCTATGTTAAATGGGTTTAACATAGCGAGACAGCTTTAAAATAAGCAACGGACATCTCTGTTGCTTATTTTAAAGCTGCCTCGCTATGTTAAACCCATTTAACATAGCGAAACAGTAAAAAGCAATGGAGATCTTGCTTTCTCCATTGCTTTTGGCCACAGCTCTGATGTACTGCGTAGGCATGCGCAGTACATCAGAACTGCAGCGGATATCAGACAGCTGCGGAAGCGCAGCAAAGAGGCATTATACAATGCCATTATTTAAGAAAAGTAATTATTTCTTTTATTAAATAATGTCATAGTATAATAGCAATAACCCATTTCTGGGTGTGGGTAATGCGGGATTTACCCACGGTTGTCTTTGTTTGGTCCCTCGGGACCAAACCACGACAACCGTGGGTAAATCCTGCATTACCCACACCCAGGCATGGGTTATTGCTATATTAAAAACTCTACCAGTGATGGTCTTTTATTTAGGATTCCCCTATTTATTTCTGTTAGCCTATACTCTAATATCAATCCCTGATAGGGAAGGCAATCTCTAAACTGCAGTCCAAATAAATACTTGGTATCTTCCCATTTTATTATCTTTTCCTCTCTAATTATTTGCTCCCAATACTTTGGTTCCTTTGCCAGTTTTCTGATTTTAGTGAACAACAATGATAAAAGTATTTTGTTTCATTTAAAAGCTCTCTGAATTTAGTTCCAAACTTCATAAGTGTATCCTCAATGACACACATTGTTGTGTTTATGTTCTCTCTCACACTAATCATTCACATTTGCAAGCCATTATTAACTAACAATGGTGTAGAGCTGACACTATGTTTACATCTGCAACAGGTATTCAGCAATAATAATTTCACACCGCATGTCCATCTTTACATTGCTCAGAGGGCTGAATATACATATAAAAAGTTAATCATGTAACTAGGGAACTTTGAGTTGAGGAGATTTGTGTATTTGGAGAAAAGAAAATATTTGTATTCCTTTGAAAGTGATTTCTCTGCAGAGAAGGATTATAATTTTGTTAAGGTATGCTTGAATATTCAATTACATTCTAGATTTTTTAAAATGCTGCAAATGTATATTTCTGAGATAGACAGGTTATACTTTCAGCATAACTATTATTTTTAAAATTTGATTTATCAATGTTATTGAAGAAAAACAGTAATGTACTTGTTGGTGACACTGGTGTCATGATTCTGACGTGACCCAGGGCAAAGTAGTAGGCACAGTGAAAAGTGACTGGCATTCATGAATTGACTTTTCTGTTGAAAATGTGTACACATCCTGATAATTGTATGGAAAGCATATATACATTACTTCTGTGGTATTCCTTGCTTTGTACAAACATTTCTTTGCTTGGTGTTTTGGGGGTGGGGGGCCACCTACGATTCTGTGGTCCAAAATAAGAAGTGTGCTTCAAATGCTTTTCTGTTTAAAAAATGTAAACATCCTGATATTTATGTAGGAAACATATGTATATTGTTTATGTGGTATTCCTTAGTTTGTACAAACCTTTTGTTTGTTTGTGAGGGGGAAGTGGGACAACCACCTAACATTCAGTTGTACTAAATGAACAGTGTGTTTCAAGTGCTTAATGTTAACAAAAGGGTACAGAGACTGATTATTTTTGTAAGAAATGCATTAGTTATTTGATATTTATCTGTTTTATCCTTCTGTGTGTTATGTCACATAGGATTATGGCACCCAAACCTACAAATCCATATGATATCCAGTGATATGGAAAATGAAATGATAATGCAGGCTCTGAGGTGCCATGGAGCCTTTCTGCTTGAGAGAGGCTCTGGGGATATGGCAGATAGAAAGGAGATTTGGAACCAGTTAGTTAAAGATGTCATCGCAGCTGGTGAATGCAGCCAAAATTATGATTAGGTGGCATAGGGCCTCTGATATTATTTCATCAGCCACTAGAGGGCAGTTGAAGTTGCCCAAGAACAGCTGTCTACAGAGGCTTAACCTGTTACAGAGCAACCACTGACACCAAACGAGAAGTTTCTGTCCACTGTCAGCAATTCAGACTGTTCAGAGATCCTAGTAGAATGTGTCCATGTACCATGTTCTTGATGTCAGTACTGATGTGGCTGAGAGGACAGTGACATAGCGAAACAGTAAAAAGCAATGGAGATCTTGCTTTCTCCATTGCTTTTGGCCACAGCTCTGATGTACTGCGTTGGCATGCGCAGTACATCAGAACTGCAGCGGATATCAGACAGCTGCGGAAGCGCAGCAAAGAGGCATTATACAATGCCATTATTTAAGAAAAGTAATTATTTCTTTTATTAAATAATGTCATAGTATAATAGCAATAACCCATTTCTGGGTGTGGGTAATGTGGGATTTACCCACGGTTGTCTTTGTTTGGTCCCTCGGGACCAAACCACGCCAACCGTGGGTAAATCCTGCATTACCCACACCCAGGCATGGGTTATTGCTATATTAAAAACTCTACCAGTGATGGTCTTTTATTTAGGATTCCCCTATTTATTTCTGTTTGCCTATACTCTAATATCAATCCCTGATAGGGAAGGCAATCTCTAAACTGCAGTCCAAATAAATACTTGGTATCTTCCCATTTTATTATCTTTTCCTCTCTAATTATTTGCTCCCAATACTTTGGTTCCTTTGCCAGTTTTCTGATTTTAGTGAACAACAATGATAAAAGTATTTTTGTTTCATTTAAAAGCTCTCTGAATTTAGTTCCAAACTTCATAAGTGTATCCTCAATGACACACATTGTTGTGTTTATGTTCTCTCTCACACTAATCATTCACATTTGCAAGCCATTATTAACTAACAATGGTGTAGAGCTGACACTATGTTTACATCTGCAACAGGTATTCAGCAATAATAATTTCACACCGCATGTCCATCTTTACATTGCTCAGAGGGCTGAATATACATATAAAAAGTTAATCATGTAACTAGGGAACTTTGAGTTGAGGAGATTTGTGTATTTGGAGAAAAGAAAATATTGGTATTCCTTTGAAAGTGATTTCTCTGCAGAGAAGGATTATAATTTTGTTAAGGTATGCTTGAATATTCAATTACATTCTAGATTTTTTAAAATGCTGCAAATGTATATTTCTGAGATAGACAGGTTATACTTTCAGCATAACTATTATTTTTAAAATTTGATTTATCAATGTTATTGAAGAAAAACAGTAATGTACTTGTTGGTGACACTGGTGTCATGATTCTGAGGTGACCCAGGGCAAAGTAGTAGGCACAGTGAAAAGTGACTGGCATTCATGAATTGACTTTTCTGTTGAAAATGTGTACACATCCTGATAATTGTATGGAAAGCATATATACATTACTTCTGTGGTATTCCTTGCTTTGTACAAACATTTCTTTGCTTGGTGTTTTGGGGGTGGGGGGCCACCTACGATTCTGTGGTCCAAAATAAGAAGTGTGCTTCAAATGCTTTTCTGTTTAAAAAATTTAAACATCCTGATATTTATGTAGGAAACATATGTATATTGTTTATGTGGTATTCCTTAGTTTGTACAAACCTTTTGTTTGTTTGTGAGGGGGAAGTGGGACAACCACCTAACATTCAGTTGTACTAAATGAACAGTGTGTTTCAAGTGCTTAATGTTAACAAAAGGGTACAGAGACTGATTATTTTTGTAAAAAATACATTAGTTATTTGATATTTATCTGTTTTATCCTTCTGTGTGTTATGTCACATAGGATTATGGCACCCAAACCTACAAATCCATATGATATCCAGTGATATGGAAAATGAAATGATAATGCAGGCTCTGAGGTGCCATGGAGCCTTTCTGCTTGAGAGAGGCTCTGGGGATATGGCAGATAGAAAGGAGATTTGGAACCAGTTAGTTAAAGATGTCATCGCAGCTGGTGAATGCAGCCAAAATTATGATTAGGTGGCATAGGGCCTCTGATATTATTTCATCAGCCACTAGAGGGCAGTTGAAGTTGCCCAAGAACAGCTGTCTACAGAGGCTTAACCTGTTACAGAGCAACCACTGACACCAAACGAGAAGTTTCTGTCCACTGTCAGCAATCCAGACTGTTCAGAGATCCTAGTAGAATGTGTCCATGTACCATGTTCTTGATGTCAGTACTGATGTGGCTGAGAGGACAAGTGTGTCCCAGGAGCAGCTTCCAGGTAAGCTTACATATGACAATGCTCATATTTACTTGTAGAATAAAATATACACTTTGACTACTACTTTCTGTGAAAAATATTTTTTTATCTTTACCTATTGATATTTATTAAAGTTATAAAAGGGAGTTAACTACACATTGGTGTGGGTAGTCATCTTGGTCAAGTTTCATTTCAGCTGTTTCTTGCAGGACATATAAGCAATTGTGTATTCACTGTCCTCTTATTCCCATTGTAATGTCTAGTTGTCATCCTTTTCTTGCTACATTTCTTCCAGGACCATCTTCACTGCCAAGTGTGGAGACATCTGCTTATGGTAAGCAAATGTTTATCTGCATGTTATATCATTTAGCTATATAAGTATCTGTATGTGTGAGGAGGGTGTAATGAGTGTCTGTCCTGCTGTACCATCTGCAATTGTGTGATCAGTGTTACTTTTTATTATCTATATTGATTTAATATTTAGTGTAGTAATAATTTCATTCCTGTGTTTGTCACTTATTATCATAAGCGATTTTGACAGTGAAAATGTAGGACTCCTACCACCTGATGATGAAGTATCAATAGGGTCTGACGATGATGTTGGTCAAACAGAGGCACAGTCCGAGGGTACAGAGGCTGAATCTGACACTGAGGTTCTGACTTGCATATCCCCTGGATTTCCTTTAGACACAGTCAGTATGCTTATACATACCCATTCCATTAAGCCCTCAGATAGTGGACAGGTTAAGGGTGGCATACTTGATCAGGGTAGTGTGGTTACTGTGGCTTCAGTGTCTGTTTACTCTGTTCATAGCGAAAGTGTGGGAGAGGTGTCACAAAGGAGAGTTGGTAGATGTGCTCAGAAGAGGACTATTGTCCACCCTCCACCTGATGCTGGTGTGTCATTCCATGCCATATGTTTACAGCCATCATAGAGGCACAATCATTTTTCATTAGGACCCCCGAGGACAAGCTTAGGTTTGTAGATGTGGCATAGCCTGACATCCATGGCTGCCTCTGCCATATGGCTAGTTCAGTGGATTGGATGAATGACACAATGGAATGGACAGTGTCTGTGATGGAACATCTGCTGAGAGGGGGGCAGCATCCACAGGGCCATAGGTCTGCAACATCATCTACTGTTAGCCAGCTTGGCCATGGCCAGTACTCCTCCAATAGTGTCACTACTTCCACTGCTCCATCAGTGGTTGAGATGTCCACACCCAAAAGTGGTAGGCCACAGGGTTGTGGACCTGGGTGTAGTCATGAGGAGAGCTCATCCAGCAGACATCACTCTTGTTCGGGTAGCACCAGCACATCTGACCATGGGTATAGAATTGCCAGTGCAACTCCTGGCAGAATCATTTCTCTCAGCTGGTGGTGATGACAATGAACTGATACCTCTACCATGTGTGGTTCACATCTGTCCAATATGCCAGTCACACACACATTTCACATTGAGTGCCCATACAGATCCCCAACAGGTACATGTGGCAATCATGAGGCTTGCAGGTAATTTTGTCTCAGTTGCCATTTACTAATTATCAACATTTCTGCCTGCCTACCTTTCTTACTCACAAACACTCGCTACTTTTGTGTCAGCCTTAGCCTCCTGACCCCCAAACCCCACCCTGAGCGTATGATGATAACTGTGCTATCACCTTGTTTCTGTATTTTGGATTCACGGGTACATATGTAGTTTGTCTGATGCACAGGGTGCATAGCTGACTAAGAGATTAGTATATGTACTGGTGATGCTATTTTGAAATTGTTATGAATTTTGTACAACCTTTTTAATTGTTGTGATTACCACCTTGAAATCACTGATACATCAGTGAGGTTTATTGCTCCATTTGTGAGAATGAAGGGATAATTAGACTTTGTACTGCTTTTTCTGTTGTTTGTATTTTTGATGTAAGAGGCATGTTAGCTGATAAATGGAAGAAATCTATATACATAAGTCAGTCCTGTTGCATATTGATGCTTTTGCTGGACAAGTCACACACATTCTACTTAGGTACATTTTCAAGTAACAGTATGCTGGTATCTGCCATTCATTTGTGTTCTTACCCATTTATTTTGCTGTTCCAGGTTAACCACTTAACTTGATAACCTTGCAGTTACAACTGTTGTAATTCAGGCCTGACTCTGTCTGATGTTAGCAGTGCACAACGTTACATGGGTAAGTTACGTGTGTTGCTTGGCAGCAATTTTACTGTATGTATGTACATAGGATGAAGGCTGTACCACTTAGATGGTCAACATGTCTGCTATCCATTGCCTCTTGAGTTCATATTGTGCACACTTACATCTACCTATACCTACAGGGGCTGGTGGCTCCCCCTCTGAGTCCTCTCCTGCATGTGGCCGTGGTGACCCTGCCAGTGGTGGTGGAATGTATGCTCCTTCCCCTTGGTGTTCCTGCTACAGCTCTTTTCTTAGGATACTATTGTGTAGGATAGCACAGACAGTGATAATTTCAGAACAAGTACTGGGATAATACTACAGGGCACCCCCTGATGTATCTAGGCACCAAAGCCTTGACTACAGCAGCCTAAACACACACACTCTATGATAATTCTTGTTTGAGCATGTGCTTCATTATAGAATTCCACAGTGGGTGTGGGTGCATTTTTGATGGGCATCATCAACCATGCTTCAAGTGCATACCCTACATCCCCCAGTAAATGGCCTTTTGGGATAACCCCCCTAGAAAACCTCTGGTAGAGCCATGAGTTGTGCCAGATATGGGAGTAATGGTAAACACTGGGGTTGCTAGTGCACAAATTCAGGATGATTCCCTTAGCATTACACATGGCCTGGCAGTTAATGGAGTGGAAGCCATGTCTGTTTATGTAGACCCTTCCCTGTTCCCTGGGTGGTGCTTTGATCTCAATGTATGTGCAGTCTATGTCACCCAAGACTTCAGGGAAGTGTGCTATAGGGTAGAAATCCTACATAGTTGTATATCTGTCCTCAGTTGTATGGGGAAAATATATATATATATAGTCACTGGCATACTGTAGCCTAACATTCAGGAACTGATGTAGGATTCTGGATGCTGATGCTTGTGACACCCCCAGCATATCCTCTGTTGGTCTCTGAAAGGTTGCAGTAGCTAAAATTCTGAGTGCTACATATACCTTGGTCTCCACAGGTATTTCTTCCCCCTTGGTTTGCCTTTGATCTCAGTTGAGAATGCCAGAGGGTGCCGAGTTTCTGGAGTGGGCCTCTATCCATCCTGAAGCACTCTATTATTTCCACCCCACGCAGACCACAATAGGTTAAGTGGGGGTCTAAACACCCTTCTCCATCTTGTCTGATGTCTGTGAGCAGCAGCAGCTCCATAGATTTGAACCTGTTGCACATACACATGCCGAAGTGCAGCAGCAGCACCAATTATTATTTCCCTCTAGTGTAGTTTCCATGGCTGTATTCCAATATATTTTGGAATTCAGTGCTAAAACCTACGCTAGAGTTTACATGATTCCTTTATAGCTTTTTGAATAGCTCTGCCATTTTGGATTAGTTGATTAGCATACAGTTCAACTGCTTATGCTGGAATTAGCATGCCACGACATTTACCACAATGATGCACCTGCACTGGCCCAGTAATCAAAGAGCCTCAATCCTCACCACTGGCGACAGTGAGGGATGTACAGAAAAGGATGATGACAAGTACACACACAGTAAAGTACAATTTCCCTTAAGAGCACACAGATATCACAGTCAGTCTGGGGATGGATTCTTCCTCTTTCTCAAGTTTCATAATAAGACTCCCCACTGGCACAGCTATAGGGTTAAGATCTCAGCCAAGTGGCCAAGCTAAGACCACCTGCACCCTCTTTGTCCAGCCAGTGCTTTGTGTCTCTGTCCAAGTAGCTGACACACACACACTTTGAGATTTGATTGATATGCAAACACGCACACACACACACACACACCTGGGAAATGCTGGTACAGGTTTACTAGTTATGTCCCCTTCTGCCCAGACTATAAGGTAGTACCATCTGCCACCAGCCACCATTACTTATCAGCTACTATAAGACCCTTACAAAGGGTGTCCAATCCTACTGTGGAATGTTACTTTTAATCCAAATTGTAGTTTTTGACCAAGGGCCAGGCTATTAGGAGTGGTCTGTAAACTGTCAACAAATACATATGCAAGTACCCTAAGAGCTTAAATATGTCTCACAAGTATCAGTCACCAAGATACGTTTAAATATATTTAATTATAAATAATAAAAGAACAAGACAATTCACATTAAATCTGACACAGTTACTTCAGAGTTCAGAATCACATGAAATATTTTAAAACAGGATTTTTAGAACAGTCTCAAATAAATACAGAAAAAATCTAAACTAATTTTTACTATATTCGTATCTATATCTAAAAGAGACACTATGCCCTAAGTCTTACTTACAGACAGCATGCAGGCAGAAGTGCTGAGTGGATGTTTCTAGGTCCAAGACAAGATACAAAATGCACAGTCTCTCTCTGAGAGAGTTCTTAAATTAATAATAAACATTACTGTTGGGTTAGCTTGGATGAATCACTCTTTGTCACCTGACTTCACTTCCCAGGCTAAATGGATACTAACAGAATTTTAACATCTCTGTGTGAGAAGTACATATCTCTCAGACATTTGCAGAACTTGGAAGTCATAAAACAATAAAATGCTTTTACATTTGAAACCTAGTAATTATTTCTGTTTCAAGACAATATAAAAACCTCTAGCTGTAGACATTCCCCTGGATTCTCAAAAGCTTGCACGGAGTGCAAGATCGGTGCAGGAGCTCAAGCAGGCAATATGTCTGCCATGCAATCCAGGAACAGCCTGCAGGAGAGTGTACAAGCGGTCCTGCACTAATCCTGCACGGACTAAGCCCTGGTATGCAAATAACCCCATTTGCAGGAGAAATCTATGCAAATGAGGTGATTTTGCAATCCAGGAAGCTTGCAACAGTCCATGCAGGGCTAGTGCTATCTGTAGAAATATACTTGGTTAGTAACCGAGTACATGTCTACAAAATCCAAAACAGAGCTGTGACAGCCCCACATAAAGGCTGCACATCATGTAGTAAGCATGCTAATGGCCAAGTATAAGGCCATTGGCATTGCCAACAAAAAAAATACAAAAATCAACTTTTATTTTTTTCAGCTGATCACGGCTGTTTAAGTGTATGGCAGTGGTGCGAAAATGGAATCGGGGGGAAAATAATAAAATAAACCTAAAATATGCAGTCTAACTAAAATCACTATTCTGCTATGCAAGTCAATGGTAGGCAGAAGACGTTCTGGCCAGTGAGTAGTGGTTGCTAAGGGGGGAGGCTCAGTGTGAGACATGTAACTATGCATTAGCAGGCAATCCTATGCAAATGAGGGGAAGAAAAGTGAATCCCAGTATTCCCCAGCATTTCAGTCAGATCCCAACAGTGTAGGAGTAGGAATAGCTTGGTGCAAGCGTAGGAGTTAGGTGACATCATGGGGGGGGGGTGTCAAGCATACTGTAAGCGGAATGGAGCCCTGTGGCTTGGGATTGCTCCTAGCTTAGCACAGCAAAGCTAGGGGGTGTGTCTACACCTGCTTAGCACTCTTTACAAAGTCTAAGCTGGTGTGCGCACCACGCACCAGGATTTACAGGAAGAAAAAAGAAGTTAAACCAGGAAATAGCAGCAGTATACACATTTGAGCACTCTGCTTGCACGGTGTACACATGGGTTTAAACAGGAAGCCAATGGGAAGGGAAAACAGCAGTAGGAAGGTAATCAAGGAGAACTTGCTTAGCTGGCAGGTGACATGTACCAGAATCAACCAATTACAAAGGCAGCAGACCAGCCCAGCCCAGAACACTACTATAAACTATGCAAACACCTTCTCCTCTGGATTTTCCCACATGCTACACCACCGGTGTAAACAAGCGGGGACCTTTTAACATGCAGTACAGCAAAATGATAGGGGCTGCAATAGCTATCATACAACAACTTGTGGAAGAGGCTGAGGGTGGTGAGGATATGAATGCTGTCCACCAACCCACAGTAAGGAGATGGAGAAGAGTGTACAGACCCAGGGTAACCTACCAGGGGCAACATGAGCTGGAGATAGTGGAGCGCTATAGGATGGACAGGGGCCTCCTACAGCTGTGCCAGCCATGCCTCACACACAGAACTAACAGAGGGGAACCCATCCCAGTGGATACCAAGGTATGTGTAGGCCTAAGAATATTGGCTACAGGTAACTTCCAAAGGCCAACTGGGGACATGATGGGGATTTCACAAGCATCACCATTCAGGGTACTCCACCAGTTCCTGGATGCCATGTCAGCACATGCCGGTGAGCATGTATACTTCTCCAACACCCATGAGGCATTGGCCAGCAATATGCAACTGCTCCACCAAATAGCAGAATATGCTAAGGTAGTGGGTGCTATAAACTGCACGCACATATGCATCAAAGCACCACCCGGTGAGTGGGGTACGGTCTACATCAACTGCATGGGCTTCCCCTCCATCAACTTCCAGGTTATGTACGATGCCCAGGGCATAATAATGAATGTGTGTGTGCTGGCTGAAGCTATCACGATTCCCACATCTGGCATTTGATGCAGCTGTACCAGAGATTTGCCATTGGGGACATCCCTGACGGTCACCTAGTGGGGGATGATGGATAAGCACTGAAGCCGTGGCTGATGACACCCATCAGAAATTCATACACACCCAAACAAGAAATCCATAATGAGGCACATGCGCAGACCAGAATTATAATAGACCATGTGTTTGGGATGCTCAAGTCATGGTTGCAGTGTCTGGACACATCCAGTGGAGCCTTGCAGTACTCACCTGCTACATGTACCCAAATTGTCATCGTATGTGCCATGCTACACAATATGATCCTGTGGAAACAGCTGCAGCATGAACAGCATGGGACAGGACCACACAGCCACCCACCATTGCCAAGGCCTGCACAGGCACAGAGTGACTTGGAGGAGGAACAACCTGAGCCTGCCCCAGTAGGCAGAAGGAGGCATGCCCAGTATGCCCAGGCCTTGGCAAAGAGGCAGTGAATAGCACATACACTGACACAGGAGGGACCCAGGAAATAACACCTCTCTCTGACTCTCACATACAGTAAAAGGGATGCCAAACATTACACTACCTGTGCCTAACCATGTGTAGGGAGTGCACTATGTGCATCCGACATAGGCAGCCCTGCAGCACCACCCTCAATACTGGGAGACCCACAAGGTAAGTGACTCACACATGCCAGTCAGGGGTATTACATAGCCAACAACAGTCACAGCCAGCAGGCCAGGTGTAGACAAAGACAAACAAAGGCAGTGCTATGGCCTGTTAATGAGGCCTATGGGTAACCTCTCCCCAGGCCTACACAGAGAGACCACAGCAGGTCAGGAAGTGGGATGTCAACTCTAAAGGTTAGGAAGTCAGAAACTAATATGTAGGTAATTAAAAGCTAAGATTTGTAGTACACTGGTATGCCTCTAGTCAGCACAATAGGTAAGACACCAGACTGAAATGGAGTACCTGACATACCAGTACAGTCCTAGCAAAGGTGTACAAGTGTCAGGTGTGCCCCCCCATCCTATGTAGAAATGTAGTCACAGACAGGTGTGCCCCCCAGTCCTGTGTAGAAATGTAGAAATAGTCATGTGTGCCCCCCATCCTATGTAGAAATATAGCAACAGTCAGGTGTGGCCTCTCAACCCTGTGTAGAAATGTAGTAATAGACAGGTGTGCGCCCCCATACTATAGAGAAATGCAGAAATGTAGAAATGCAGAAATGCAAAAATGTAGTAACAGTCCATGCCAAATGATCGACAGATACCCTGCAGAGACAGCATGCTACCTGTAGGTGTACAACACAAAGGTCAGCAAT
>NC_056750.1:225575306-225612806 GCF_019279795.1 Protopterus annectens
AAGACAGTAGGGAAAATATTCAGGGATGTGCAGGAAGGGTGTAGGGAAGGTCCATAGCTGCCCATTTCTTCTACAGCTACAGCTGTGCATATACACTGAATTTGGAGGTAGATTTGGACACTCAAACCCCTTATAGGTTCATAGGTTCATAGGTTGGTACTAGGCTATTGGCCCGAGGGTCTATACAAGCCTAGCCATAACAATTCCCTGGCTATTTCCTCCCACACTATTTACTTCCCTGGACCCTGTCTAGCAGGGTGACTGAAGTGATCCCCAGGGTGAATTTCCAATCTCCCATCCAATCATCAAGGTTCTTTTTGAAGAGGCCCAAAGAGGTGCTCTGCTTGACATGTATGGGCAGTCTATTCCAGAGTCTGGGTAGTCTCTGGGTCAGGAACCTATCCTCTAGCATGTTTTGTTTATTGTGATGACAAGATTTAGATCCCTGGAGCTTGTGGCTCTGAGGGATTGGGATTTCTTTAAGTGCAGCATGTCCAAAAGCTCTGGGTTTGACATAGCCTTGTATTTTAAGCTGAGATCGCCTCTGAGTAGACGATATGCGACAGAGTATAGCTGGAGTTTTTTAAGGCAGTCAGTGTAGGGCATCTGCTTTAGGCCTGTGATTCTTTTAGTGAGGCATTTCTGTGGCCTTTCCAGTTGTTGCAGATGTCTTGAGAGGTAAATACCAAATGGGATGTTGTATTCTATAATGGGTCTAATGAGGGATGAGTACAGTAGGACAATGACCTCCTTTTTTCTGGATGAAAATCCCTTAGTGATGAGGTTTGCCACATAAAAGGATTTCCTGACTGTTGCGGCGATGTGGTTATCGAAGGTGAGACCACTGTTCACCTGTGTCCCTAAGTCTCTTATCACACTTTCAGTGTCTAGTGTACTGCCACCTAAGTGGTAATTCATGGGTGCATGTTTTTTCCCAAAGGGGATAACTATACATTTCTTGGCATTGAGCATGACCCCATGGATCTGGCACCAAGCATCTGTTTCTGTAAGGCCCTTTTGTAGAGTATCCACATAATTTGGGGATTCAATAATGGTTCCCAGTTTGTAGTCATCTGCAAACTTTATTAGCCAGAGTCCCTTAGTGTTGGCCTGTACTTCAGAGAAGTAGATGCCAAACAAGAGCGGTCCCAGGACTGAACCCTGAGGTACTCCACTTGTCACTTGTCTGGAGCTGGACTTGAAGTCAGCTACTTTTACAGTGTGGGTTCTGTCAGTAAGCCAGTTGGCAACCTATCGAGTGATGTAAGGATTAATGTCCAGCTTAGTAAGTCTATCTATGATTCCAGAGTGGGGGATGGTGTCAAAGAGCTTGATGAGGTCCAGATAGGCTGTGTGGACTGCCTTACCCTCGTCATCGGCTCTGGAGACTGATTCAAAGAAGTCAATCAGGTTCAGGAGACAAGATCGGCCCTTCACGAACCCAAACTGGGTGGAGTCCAGTGTTTGAAGGTTGCCAATGTCTTTGTTTATAAGTTGCATGATAATACATTCCATGGCCTTGCAGATCAGGCTCATCAGACTGATGGAGCAGTAGCTCCCGGGATCTAAGGTGGGTCTCCCCTTGTGAAGTGGGATAACCGAAGCTGTGCGCCACTCAGTGGGCACGGATCCTGAGGTGAGGCTATAATTAAACATGACACTTAGGTGAGGTGCCAGTTCATTTTGTAGTTCATGCAATACACAGCCCGGTATGTCGTCTGGTCTCATGGATGCTGTATTCTTAGCTTTGGAGAGCACTTTTTTTTACCTGTGTGGCCATTATTACCGGAATTTGGCAATCTTCCGGTATTGAGATCGGGCATTTAGGGGGAGAGAGGGGGTAAAGTTGGCACTGAATTTATCTTCCAGGATATTGGCAATATCCTTGGGATCAGTATATTTAATGCTATTCTGTTGTAGCTCAGAGCAGATCTGTGCATTGCCATTTATCTTCTTGACATAGTTGTAGAATGCCTTGTGGTTGTCTTTGGAATCTTTGGCAATTTTATTTTCATAACTAGCTTTGAAGGATTTTATAAGGGATCTCAGCTTCTTACTAAGGCTGGTGAGGGAGGTTTTTGCATCTTGGGATTTTCCTCTTTTCTGCACCAGTTTCTTCCTTTTGTTGTAAAGTTTGTTTATGGCAGGAGACCACCAGATTGGCTTCCTTTTTTGGAGGAGAGCATCTTGGTTCTATTTGGGATAGCACGATTCATGCATGAGAAGATGTGCTCAAACAGTGCCTTAGTGTAGGATTCAGCAGTCGAACTTTCAGTTCCCGTCTGCATGGGTGTCATGAAACTTGTCACTTCTGACTTGAGTAGCATGAAGATGGCTTTGGAGAAGTTTTTTATGGAGGTTTCCTTAGTGGGGGGTGGGGGTAGGATATGGATTTTAAGGGTGATTAGCTTATGGTCAGACCTGACCAACGAGGGGGTGACCGTAGGTGTGGAGCATCGATTTCCCATGTTGGTAATGACCAGGTCTAGGTTATTGGAGCCCCTGGTGGGACTGTGGATTAGTTGATCCAGGGCATTGGAATTTATGAATTCCAAGAACCATTGGGCAAAGGTGTTGGTACACTAGTAGTTTTCCCAGTTAATGGCAGGGTAGTTGAAATCACCCAGTATTAGGGTGTTTGGTTGTATCTTAATATTTTCCAGTATGTTTAGAAAGGTGTAGTGAGAATCTTGGGGCATGGTGGGGGATCTGTAGCAAGCTACAATTTGAATTGCAGTCTTACCTAGTGTTAGTTGCACCTGGAGAATTTCAGATGCATTGTGTTGGGAATCTAGCCTGGTGGTGTGAATATCCTTGGTGAATATGGACACTCCTCCACCTTTAGTGTTTCAGTCCTGGTTTGGTGGCCAAAAATTGTGGTAAGAGTTGTAGCCTGGTATTGCAGGGGTGCTCTCTGGAGCCTTGAACCAGGTCTCAGTTACTGCACAGATATCGATGTTCTCCATTTTTAGCAGTGCCTCAAGAGAGTGCATTTTGAGGTTTAGACTTCTAGCATTGAGTAGCATTACCTTCATAATTTGCATGCTTGCACCTGTTACGGTGGTAGCTTTGTCCTTTGAACTTTGCCTAAAAAAGGCACTATAGGGGTGGCAAGAACCTTAGCCGGTAACCTGAATCCCAGGGGTGACAGGTGCAGACCATCTCAGGCAAAGCATCGTGATCTGTCGATCATGTCGTCCCGAATAGACAGATACTGGATCCCCTATGAATGACACCAAAAGCTTAGCCAATAGTTGAAGTCAATCATTTTGTCCTTATATTGTGGTATCATTCTGGGTGAAGGCAGGATGCTACTCAGGGCTAGGGTCATACCTGTCTGGGCCAGATGATCCGAGAGCTCTTCCATATCTCTTTTCATGTAGTCTAGGGAGGTACATCTCAAGTCATTCACTCCAATATGGACAATGACAGAGTCATATTTGTACTTGTTGTGGAGTGACTTGAGTGCATGCATTATGTGGCAGATCCTGGCACCCAACAGGCAGCTGACTGTAATTTTCTCCTTGTTCAGCCTGGTGAGTGGGACATCAGTGTACCAGACTATAGAGTCACCTATGACTTAAGTGTTAGGTATGTTGTCTTGCCTTAGGGGCTGTTGCTGGGTGGCACACTGGTGTTGTGAGCTATGTGACACTTTGGTTGTGATTGGTGTTTGTTTGCATTTCAACTTCGGAGGTCCTTGTTGCTTGGGCCGGTTACAGTTAAGGGCCTCTGCATATGTGGATTTAATGTTGCTATGTCTGGGTGTTGGTGGTGTGGGTTTAGAAGGGCTATGTGTTGCTTGAGGTGTAGTGCGGGTGTTAACCTTCTCCTCTTGACTGTCTAGCACAATCTTGAGTGTCAGGTAGTGTTGGGGGGAGTGAGGACAACAATAATTCTTTGTGATGTCAATTAGACCGGATTACATGTGTCCAATGGACATGTGTGCGAAATGGGCAGCTATGTATGGGGCAAGATTTTCCGTGGGAACAGATTGCCCTTTTTTTTCCAGGTGAGAGTGGGATGTTGGGGAGGTAGTAGGTATATTTGGGGAAGTAGGTTGTGGAGGTTAACAGACAAGACAAACAAGATGCATACAGGGCCGGTATATGACACATGTGGGGGGTAAACACCTTGGATGGGGAGGGGTGTTTGGAAGTCGAAAGTCCATGAGCCCCCAATAGAAATAGTAGGACTGAGGTCCCCACCCATGGGCAGTCACCACTGCACCTTCACGGCCCTAAATGTGACTGCTCTGTGGTCTAGGTAGGAGGGGCAGGCTCACCCTCTAATTGCACCATGCGACCCTCAAGCTGGCATAGCTTGTCTCGATTATCCTTATCAAGCTCACTACACACCATGGCCCGGACCTGACGGCGGGTGACAGATACCTCTCTGCCCCCGGTCCTGGGGGGAGCTGAGCCCCATCCCCTGCGGTGATTCCACCCGAAGGTGGTGCAGGGCTAATGGAGGAGGAGGTCCCAGGCTGTGCTCCAGACATGCTGGTGCCCGGTGCCATGACCAGCTGAGGTGGGATAGGTGGGTCCGCTGGGACCGGCCTTCCCATATGAGCTTTGGTGTTGCAGTTTTAAGAAAAATATCAGTTAGTAATAGACAACAGCATTCAGGATTAGTTATAACAGCATGCATAAGTATTCCCATTAACCCAAGACACCAGATTTACAACAGTTGCAGAGCGAGCAGAACACATGCATATATGGGATAACAGTGGCCATTACAACAGCATGCAGGTTTCATTATGGCAACAGGCCACCAATATGGGAGTATTTTAACATGGCACATGCATAGAACCAAATGTGAATATTTATAAACCAATAGGACATATGTCCCGACAGAAGTTTGGAGTGTACATGTACCCATTGAGGTGTGTAATTAGGTAATTGTAGCACATATGGTGGCGGTGAGAGAGAGAGAGAGGTCCATTAACAAGTAATATATCCCTGTAGTATTCACAACTTTCTTAGTCACTGCAGTGATCTGTCCCTTACATGTATTATTACACTACCACTGTCCTTACTTTGTACAATGGCATGTTTCTAGAATAGTATCTACGTGGACTGTGTCTTACATATAGTCTACACCACTTATCTGTTATAGCTGTTGAGAAAATCACTATTAACACTACCTGACAATTTCTACACATACTCCCAGATTCCATGCTTGTAGACAAGTATATAAGTGAACTGGGTTGTACCTACAGTCAAGGGCACCCGCAGGCAGGTGCAAGGGGGTGCACTTGCACCCCCCTGGAATCGGCTAGATAATTTCAAAAAAAGTTTTTTTTTTACGTGCGTTCTTCTTTAAGAAGAAAGAAGTCCGTGCTAAGAGTCCAGTCGCGGGCGTGCTGACATCATCACTCTCATTTAGACGTTTGTGAGCGGGAACTCACACAGACGGGTTTACAAGTGGGATGATTCGAGTGGGACCTGAAACGAACGGAAGATGGGACCTGAAACGGAATAGCAAGCGGGAGTAAACGGACGGAAGATGGGACACTTTCAGGTGTGTGTGTGTGTGTGTGTGTGTGTGTGTAAAATGCCCCAGGTGTACATGGTGGTCCCAAGTGGCAAGAGCCTGAATTCCCTACCCACCACCATTTGTAAAAATGTTGCAGGATTTTCCCTCATACTTTTTCTGTTCCTCATAAAATCTGTGGTTTCTGCATTTGTGTCCTTGTTGCCTGACAGCTACATGTTCTCTGGTTTTATTCTTGGCTGTCTGGAGTGTTTCTCCCTGGGCCTCTGCTAAAAATTAGCTTTTTTTTTTCAGAGTCAGACTTTCCTGGTTAACAAAAGTAAAAAAAAATGGACACACTTCAATATCAGACTTCATATTTTTCAGAAAGTGCATGGTAACAAAAGCTTTTATTCTAGCAATTTTCTAAGTGTACAAGATGGCTATTTGAAATGTATCCCTGTGTTTGGGACTGTATTCCCCCCATTATTGGCTTCGTCCAGGTTTTGTGCTAGGGTTGAGAGTTATGGTAAGAACTGAATTCACTGAATATGTTTGGGGGCTGTATTCACCCAGAATTGGCTTTGTTTAGGTAGTGTTTGGGACTGTATTCCCCCCCATTATTGGCTTCATCCAGGTTTTGTGCTAGGGTTGAGAGTTATGGTAAGAACTGAATTCACTGAATATGTTTGGGGGCTGTATTCACTCAGTATTGGCTTTGCTCAGGTATTTATTGGCTTCATCCAGGTTTTTTGCTAATGTTGAGAGCTATGGTAAGAACTGATTTCACTGAATATGTTTGGGGGCTATATTCTCCCATTACTGGCTTTGGCCGGGTGTTATTTGCTAAGAGGTTGAGAGCTATGGTGAGAACTGAATTCACTGAATGTTTGGTGGTTGTAGTCACCCATTATTGGCTTTGTTCAGGTATTTTGTGCTAAGAGGTTGACAGCTGTGCTATGGTGAGAACTGAATTCACTAAATGGTAGCTATTTAAGTTTCAGTCTTCCTCTTTCACAAAACAGTTGATTTGGCGTAGTGGTATGTTGCTCTGACTGTTTTGCACGGGGTCCCCTGGGTTCAAGACGTGGCAGTGAAATGTATGGTGGTAACGCAGCATTTTATTCTAGCAACTTTCAAACATTATACAAGCAATGTTTAAAATGTGTCCCTGGTTTTTGGCCCTTTGTCCACCCCCACAATAAATTTTGGCTTTTTCCAGATTTCTTGTGCTGAAAAGTTCAGAGATACAGCTGAGTGTCGAATAGATTTTACAAGGAGCTGAGAGCTGCAGGGGAGCAAAAGTTTAGTGCTGCTTATGTTTAGTCTGCTTGCATTGTTAATAGCACAACAGTAGTGTACTTGCTTTAGATGCTGAAGGCTGTGGGTTCTACTCCCACAGTAGGTAAATGCATTGCTGATGCTGTATTGTGTTGTAAAGGGGGTGGATGCTGCAGTCTTTTTGGCAAAGATACCTAGTAACTATGAACCTGTTAACAGTTTGCTATCCATTCCCTATTGCGGTATTACTAGCTTTTCATTTTTTTATTGCATGCAACAAAAGCAATTTATTCTTCAAGGGTAACAGGCACTTTATTTGTAGATTAAACAATGACATATAAAGTGTTTGCTAGCAGCAACCTTTTTATTAGTTACAAATTTTTGCAATGTGGAGTTTACTACTTCAGAGATTGTGTATATTTTTTACTGATACTGGTGGACTTGAGTAGACTTTTTATGATGGAAATGTTCTGAATTGGGCAGTTTTGTCATTGGTGGATGCTTTTTGTTTCATTGTTTACTGGAAAAATGTTCAAAACAATAAATTTAAAATGCCCTCTAACAACTGTACTGTATTGTACAAGGAATATAATGTAATACAGTCAGGAAGGTGTATCAAAAACACGTGTATGTTATGTTCGAGGGGCCTATGATTTTGAAGACAGCCCAGAGTTAATATTTGCCATTGGCAAAATGTATTTTCTCTGAAAGTGGGTTTCAGTGCTGTTTCAATGCATGTGAGTTTCAAGAGCAGAGAAGTTTTAATGTTAGTCTATTTTCATTGTGAGACTGCATTGCTTTAACAGATATGTATTAGGGTTTGTGCTGTAAAATGCAAAATAAAACTTTCAAATGAAATCCTAAATCATCAGAAGTAAAGCAGTATGCACATTAGTGTTTATGATAAATGGGGCAAAATAACCAAGGAATGGGACATTGGAATGGCTGCAGGGGGGAGGCTCCATTTGACCATGATTTTGTGAGGGGGGGTAGCAAACTCAGACAGCCCCGGTTGAACTATACCTCTCAGTTGTCCATATCTTTGCAGAATGAATAGATATTTGCTGCTTATTTTTGGTTTGTTCCTCAAATTTGTGGTTTTCTAGCAAATCATTTAGGAATGAAGCCATTAAATGACAGACATTGAGTTTCAGATGTCATAACCTTCAGAAAAATGCATGCTAATGCAAGACTGTCTTTAAGTTTATACAAGAGCAATTTTTAGTAGTGTTTGTATGTTCCCCAATATATTTGGCCTTGTTCAGATTTCCTGCATTAAGAGGTTGAGAGGTACGTGCAAATCACTTTGTAGATTAGGAATATCCAAACATCTCAATTGTCCCCAATTCTGGCTCAAAATGTTGCTCTCCCCTAATAATCCCTCCTCCAAAATGGCAATTTTGGAAGAAAATGTGGAGGGTTTACAATTATATATAACTGTAATGATCACTTATAGATTACCTTTATTTCAGAAATGCATGTGGATGCTCTTATTTTGTTAGCTGCTTCAAGTTAACTGTTAATATTAAAAAGGTGTCCCTTTTTTGACAGGTATTTTTGCATCACATTTTAGTCCGTTTTTCATAAAATTGTGGTTTTCTGGCAAATTAGTGGCAAGTCATTAAAGATTGAAGTTAGAAAATAATGGCAGACATTTGAGTTTCAGATTTCATACCCTTCAGAAAATTTGTACTAATGCAAGATCTACCTGTTCTATTTAAGTTATAAGAGCAATATTTAAAAATTGGCCTTATTTTTGGGCTTGTGTCCCACTTCTAGTTCTATGTATGGCTTTCTCCAGATTTCTTGCTCTGAAGTTGAGAGGTATGAGTGTCAGATCGATCACTGTCAGCCAGAGACATTTCAAATTGTGACATACTTATTGCACCCCACTCCCCATTGTAGTGGCTCTGGATGTGTCCATGGAAGGCAAGGAGCAGTTATGCAGTGCAAGTGTGCAGAGTATTCCCCCATCCAAAGTAGATCACAAATACGACCGTGGCTTTTCATCTGTCCTTGATTTTGCAAAATGTTCTGGTTTTCTATCAGATTTTTGTACTGTTGATTTATGCTTCTTATTCAGGAACTGTATGCATGTCACAGTGCCCTGTTACTCTGTTTAAGTAGCCATGGTTTAATGAACATCAGGTAAGCTTGTCGGAGATTGTAAGATGCAAGTAAGCTTTAGTAAGCTTGTCGGACATTGTAAGATGCAAGTAAGCTTTAGTAAGTATATTGTTAAAGAATTACCAGCATTGAAAGCCTTTTCGTTGTTGCCATGCAGAGAATATTTACATGACTAGATAATGTATAAGCCTTGGGTATTGAAATGCATATGACAGTATTTTATTTATTTATTTTATTTGCAGTTGGTTTGCCAGGATAGTCCATTGGGCCAAATGAACCCGTTTTCAATGGAGTCCTGGGGAGAATAGCTCCTAAACTAAGTAGGTTATTAATAGATATACAAATTATACAATTACACAGAAGTTAATCATACAAGAAATAACAATTTGCAAATAATACAACAAAAACTAGAGTGAGTACAATCTAGTGATGAAATTAATAGGTAATACAGACTAAAGGGAAATTTAGCACAAAAGCACTGAGAAATAACATATTTGGAAGCATTTCATGACAATACTGAGGAATAATAACATATTAGGAAGCAATGCACAAAAGTACTGAGAAGTAATAACGTATTAGGGAAGCAATACTTAGGAAGTGTGGCCTAGTATATTCTTTCCGATTATTGTAGGAATAATAATATGTATGAGTTAGGGTGGGTAATTAGGAAAGTTGCAGGAGGAAACAGAGGAAGAAAGAAGATGGAGTTTGCAAGTGTTAGTTATGTGGGGTGGGAGCAAGAGCATTCCCACTGGGATACTAGATGTGAGTGAAGAGATCTTTTAAATATAAAATGGTTGGGGGTGGTGCGAATGGAAGGTGGTAGGGAGTTCCAAAGGCATGCAAGGCCATAAGACAGAAGATTTTTGCCTGGGGGACGAGTTGGTTTATAGACTTCTAATAGATTTTGATTATTGGACCTTAATACTCTAGCAGGAAGGTGCATTTTAAAGGCTGATGAAAGGGAGGGACAAAGGGAGGGGTTGAAAATGAGCTTATGTGCAAGATTTAGTTGAGTATATGTGAGATAACTGGGTAGCTCTAGCCATTTTAGTTTTGGAGAGACGAACAGTGGTAGGTGGAGGACTTCTGGTTTGTAGTGAACTTCGCAATTTTGTTGTAGCAAGAGGAAAGTTGTGTTTTAGAGAGGTCTGTAGATTAGTTAGGAGTGGAGCTCCATAGAGAAGGAGGGATAAGAAATGAGGTAGAGAGGGTGATTTTGGTAGCAGGTGTAAGGTAATGATTTTGTCGGTAAAGCATACCTAGTTTTTGATGGGTTTTCTTGATATTTAAATGTAGGTGGGAGTTGAATTTGAGCTGGTTATCAATTTGGACCCCAAGTAACTTGGTCTCGGACACCAGTTCCAGGGGTAGATTATTTTGTCTAGAGATGTGGAATGTGTTTATATTGAAAGAAGTTGCCTTAGAGGGGTGAATAACATTAATTTGGTTTTAGAGGCATTGAGTGCTAGGTGATTCCTTTTCATCCATTGCTCAGTTGTTGTAAAAGCATCTTGAGTCAGTTTTAGGAGGGAGGGGATAGAGGTGGCAGCGCAGATAATAGCAGAATCATCGGCATATTGGATGATGTCTGAGAATGGGATAGAGTTGCGGAAATCATTTATAAATATATTGAAGAGAAGGGGACCCAGTATAGAGCCCTGGGGTACCCCAGTAGGAGTATTTAGAAATGAGGAGGTGGCCTTTTTCCATTTGACTGCTTGACATCTGTTAGATAAGTAGCTGGAGAACCAGTTCAAGGAGGAGGGAGATAAGTTAAGTTTAGAAAGTTTAGTTAGTAGCAGGCTGTGAGAGTGTGTCAAAGGCCTTAGAGAGGTAGAGTAGTAGGGTAGAAACAATTTGGCCAGAGTCGCAGGCTTTATTTACAGTTTCAAGGAAGGAGAGGAGGGCGGTCATAGTGCTATGATGTGGTCTGAATCCATGTGCGGGAGTTAGTAGATGATTATCTAAGAGATGTGGAAGGAGTTGTAGTTGGATACACTTTTCTAGGAGTTTAGAGATGGGGGACAGAATAGCGATGGGCGGAAATTAGTAACATTGTTGTTGTTGCCACCTTTATGTAGAGGTATGATAAAGGCCCTTTTCCAGACATGGGGTACTATACATTCTTGGATAGAGCGGTTGATTAAAATGCTAATAGGGTAGCGATTGCTTCAGCAGCTTTGCTAAGAAAGTAAGAAGGGATGTTATCAGGAGCATTGGTGCATGGCTTCAGTTTCATAAGGAGTTTCTTTATAGTAGAAGTGGGTACAGGTTTAAATGAGAAAAAGGAGTGTGAAGAGGAGAATTAGGGGCAGATGAAGCTGATGAAGTAGTAGGAGTAGGAGGAGTGGAGGGATGGGAGTTAGTAGATGGGAATGAGGAAGTAGTAGCAGAGTAGGGTAGAGAGATGGTTGGGGATGGTAAGGAGTTTTGGAGAATGTAGTGGTGTTAGAGAAAGATGACGTTAATTTGGAAATGGATTCAATGAAAAGTTAAATTGGGTAGCCAAGTCTTGGTCAGGAGCGTTTGGGTCTGGGGTAGGGGTATCTGGTTTGCTGGGGTTAAGTAGAGTAGAGATACCTTTCCAAAATTTCTGAGGGTTTGATTTTATTATTGTTTTGAAGTGTGGAAAAGTAGTTTTGTCGATTGAAGATTATGAGCTTTTGTAGCTTATTTCGAAGTATTTTATATTCATTGTAATAAAAGGACAGGATTACAGTATTTTAAGAAGCTCATTACATTTTATTGCAGACCAGTGTCTTATAGCAGTGTCTGTGTGTTAGTACACTTGTAGTTGGGTGGCTTTAATGGTATATGGTAAATAAGCATTGCTACCTTACTTAAAAGCCAAGCCCTGCAACAACTAGCTCCACACTGAAGTCAAAACACAATAGCTCTGGTGGGTAAATGTACTCTGTAGTAATCAAAAGGCAAATGTTTAAAATAACTACAGCTTATGTGCAAACGCAATAGGTAGTGATGAAACAATGCTCTGCTAAAATGCTTTAATGCTCCACATTGCTGAGCTGCAGATCAGTTATCACTGGCTACCAGGATTTCACCCACTTCAGCTCAAGCACGGTGCCGTTCAGTGCAACCTTCCCAGAACTAATTCAAGTCTGACCAGAATTATTTGATGTGTGTATAAGAGGGACGTAGCATACCCTCAGCTGTCCAGATTTTACCCCATATTCCTCCTAAAAAGGATTGAAGTTGCTAAATGAGACATTTCAGTTTTAGATGTCATGTCATTTAGAAAATGCATACTAACACAAATCCTGTTACTCTTGCAATTTTCTAAGTTTCTGAGAGCCATATTTATAATCTGTCCCTATTTATTTTAGGCTTTGTCCAGATTTCTTGCACTAAGGTTGAGGCCTTGAGGGGTGTGGTATGTTTGTGAGAGAGAAAGTGAAATGCCCAAGTTAGAGTTAGCAGGTGGAATTTTCAAGTGCATTTTCAAGGAACTGTGAGTTTTAAGGGAAGCTAAGTTCACTGCTGCTCATGCCAAGTCTATTTACAATGTGCAACTGTTTTGTTTAGCAAATGGTATCTCTATTGTGGTATAAAGTTTTAAAGCTATGTTAGTAGCACCACAAGTAGAATACTTGCATCTTAATGTAAAGGCTTGAGGTTCTATTCCTACAGCATATACATTTGTATGCTGCAGTCCTCAGGATGTCCTCCTTTGGATGAGATGCCTAATAACTATGAACCTGTTTTTCAGCTTGTCATCCATTTTCTATTGCAATATACCAGCTTACCATTTTTTTAATTTAACATAGGCAATGTATTCTTTGACGGCAGCAGGCACTGAATTTGTAGATGAAACACTGAAATATACAGTTTTCTAGCAACAACATCTTCATTAGTTTCAGATATCTTTAATGTGGAATTATTCAGATTACTTGCACTTCAGCAGAGACACTCAAACAAGTGTTGCTGTATAATACAAGGGATATAATTCAATTATATATTATAATTAATACAATCAGGTAAATCAAATAACTTTTGCATGGCCCTAACGGTGTGCAAGGAGCCTATTGCTTAAAAACAGTTCAAAGGTAAATAACCTGCCACTGGCCAGATGCATTTTCTTTGAATGTGGGTTTCAATTCTGTTTCATTGAATGTGAGTTTCAAAAGTAGAGAAGCTTTAATGCCAAGTCTGTTTTCATTGTAAGACTATTGCCTTGTTTAGGTTTAGTAAATGTCTCAGTGTTTGGGCTATAATGTTTGAAATAAAAGTTGTAAATACCTATTGCTTGAAAACAGTTCAAAGGTAAATAACCTGCCACTGGCCAGATGCATTTTCTTTGAATGTAGGTTTCAATGCTGTTTCATTGAATGTGAGTTTCAAAAGTAGAGAAGCTTTAATGCCAAGTCTGTTTTCATTGTAAGACTATTGCTTTGTTTAGGTTTAGTAAATGTCTCAGTGTTTGGGCTATAATGTTTGAAATAAAAGTTGTAAATGCCTATTGCTTGAAAACAGTTCAAAGGTAAATAACCTGCCACTGGCCAGATGCATTTTCTTTGAATGTGGGTTTCAATGCTGTTTCATTGAATGTGAGTTTCAAAAGTAGAGAAGCTTTAATGCCAAGTCTGTTTTCATTGTAAGACTATTGCTTTGTTTAGGTTTAGTAAATGTCTCAGTGTTTGGGCTATAATGTTTGAAATAAAAGTTGTAAATTAAATCCAACTGCCTGTAATCATTGTAGAACTAAAGCATAAAACAGTATGCACACAGATTTGAACAGTGTCTACAGTAAATGGGGAGAAATAGCCAAGTAATGGGACACTGGAATGGCTGTGTGGGCGGGGCTTGGGGTGGGTGGACTTGGGCGGGGCTGTGTTGGCAGGGGGTGGGGTGAGCTATGTGGGTGGGGCTCTGGGTTTGCACCCCCCTGCAAAAAATCCTGCGGGCTCCCTTGCCTACAGTCTACACCTCTTACCTGTTGTAGCTGTTGATAAAATCACTGTTAACACTACCTAACAATTTCTACACATACTCCCAAATTCCATGCTTGTAGACAAGTATATAAGTGAACTGTGTTGTGCCTACAGTCTACACCTCTTACCTGGTATAGCTGTTGAGAAAATCACTGTTAATACTACCTGACAATTTCTACACATACTCCCAGATTCCATGCTTGCAGACAAGTATATAAGTGAACTTTGTTGTACCTACTGTCTACACCTCTTACCTGTTAAAGCTGTGGAGAAAATCTTGATTAACACTGCCTGACAAATTCTACACATACTCCCAGATTCCATGTTGATGTTATACACATGCCTAACAAATTGTTACTACACACACTCTGGTCACGGCTTGACAGGATACAGGTGTTAATGTGACATATTTTGAAAATAGCTGTCATACACTTTGCATGAGATGCTACAATGACAGGTTTGTTTTCATATACATTCTCTATGTACAGATCTGACTATCAGTTATATGTCAGTAAAAGCTGCCTACATTTGTTGGATCATCACACTGATATGTCAGGAGAACAGGTTACTGGGCAGCAGATTTGGGCCATTTATCTGGACATGCTGGACAGATCAGAACAGTTGAGCAGTATGACTATGCATACAGCTTACTACCTGAACATTCTGCCACAGTCTGTACAGTTGATGGTTATGATTATGCATACAGCTTTCTATCTGAACATTCTCACAAACTCTATACAGTTGTGGGGTATGATTATGCATACAACTTACTACCACTCCCAGGATTCAAACCCCTGCTGTATGTGGTAAAAATATTACAGTTGACATCACAGCACACTGTGCTATCAGGGAATTGGTGTAAAAAGCACTCCAATGTTTTCTGTGTAAGTCACCCTCAGTTGTACAATATGACTGACCTCTTGGGACTTCCAACATTGTTATACTGAGCTTCCTACACATTTTATCTGCGTTCAACAGTGTGGGTAACATTGCTTAATAAAACTGTGCTATTTATAGAATGCAACACCACAACAACATATGACAGCAGAATGTACACAAGCACTCTGGGGGTTATACTTTTATTCACAAGATATTACACCTTTATTTACACACAACCTATATGACAGTCTTCCTGACATATTGTCTAGTTTATTCAGTACCTCCCATACACAATACATTTTTATACTGGTACAACACTTTCTAGAACTGTTATATTTATTTGTTATGACAGTATATGCTAGATTATTACTAACCTGCCTCTCGATGCAACCTTTGAAGCCTAGCAGCATGGGCTTGCTAGTTCGCAGCCCACTCATCTGCAGCTGTCAGGGAAATACAGTGATATTTAGCCATTACCTATCCATAGTATACACAAGCTAGGCGATCATTATCTACATAGTAGAATAGGTACTTAGTGCTGGGGCATTTGCCATCTGCCTTGATTCTTGGATCCACTTCTCCAAGAGATCCCCCCTCCTCTGCTTCAGGTCAGCATGATGATGCCTGACCTGCTCACCAGTCCAGGGGATACCAGTGGCACTGGTGAGGTCACAGGTGAGACTGTTCCAGGCTTCCGCTTTATACTGAGAGCCCTGGTACTGGCCCTGCAGTAGTCTCTGCTCATGGTGTTTTACCAGGAGCCATACCATGAATCTGGACTCCTAGATGCCCCAGCGCTGCGCTCAAAATCGAGTGCCTTTCTCAACTCCAGCCATTCTGCCTACAGTAGGGAGCTGCAACCAGTTATGGGAAGTATTCACACCTGTGGGGTTTAAATACTCCCAATTTCCCACACTTCCCCATGATTGGACAGTTTTGAAAAGGCTAAGCTATGAGCACACCTACTTACCTAATGTTGGCATTGCTTAAAGGGGTATACCACTGGGCAGATTGAGTTAGCCAACCTACATATTGCTTACACCAAGTAAGCTGAGCTGTGCAATGCTTAACGTTGCTTAATATTTAATTAACATTATATTTTTCCTTTTGGCATTGATTTATTATTTGTTACATGTTATATCTGTGTCTGGTATCTGTGATTCATGTGTAAATACACTGTATGGGGTCCTGGAGACTTCAACACTTTATTACAGTAACACCTCACATCTGGCCTTACTGCAGTACTCCAGTTCACATATTTATGTTATGTAGCAGGTTATACAACATCAACCTGTACATACATTCCTTTCACATGTTCAGTTTGATTTTCCTGTGGTGAGGATTTGTTTGTTGAAATCTCAATCTTATGTAATGCTATGATGGCTTAGTGGTTAACTACAGTGACTGTAATGTGCAGGGTCTTGGATTCGAGCCTTGCAGAGGCAGTTTATTTTGTTGCTGAGCAGAACACGGGCCATTGGATACAGAGTGGTTAAGGCACTTTAAAGCAGTTGTAAGCGAGTGTGTGTGGCGGCAAGCACTGCTAACTTCCGGTTACAGTTTCTTATACTCAGTTAGCTTCTACATTGCTTAATCTGTGTAGGCAGTGCTTACCCAGCGCAAATGCACTTAAACACACTTACTAGTGTTTGCATATGTTTGCTACTGCTTATTTGTGCTTAAACCTGCTTACTAGTGCCTTATTCATTCTGACACTGTTACTTCACATGTGCATTTCCTGCAGTACTCCAGTTCATAAATATGTGTCATTTAGTCGGTATTGCAACAAAAATATTGGTTATAACATGCTTTGCCATGTAAAATAGACTGTGCTGCAGTGGACCTCCAACCGGGAATGCCTACTCGTTAGGCGACTGCTTTGCCCACTACATTATTGCTGTGCTGCTTGACTTGCATATATCTTCCTTGTTATCCTCTTCAGCCTTTTAAGCTGCTTAAACTATAGCTAAGTGATGGGCACACCCGCGCACCTACGGTTACCTGTACTCAGATTTTTAAACATATAAATACATGGGTTTCTTCATTTAATTTCTATGTACTGTTGCTGTTGTACACATGGGGGACTGTTGGTGGGGATATGCAGGCACCTATTAGCAGTCTCGCTCATTTCTTACCACTTTCTGCTGTTCTACATTACAGGGGCATGTTTATTCTGAGAGCTCTGCTCTCAGACACGCCCCCTGCACTCATACACACTCTGTGTAAGCCTAGGAGCTCGGACAGTGCGCCTTCTTATTATGCATGGCGCTCTGCCATCCTGCTCCTAAATGGGCACTTCCGTGCAGGACAAAGCTAGTCCTGCATGGAATTTTAGTAAATCGGAGGGTAGTGTCTACTGCTGAGTTGAAACTGAGAGATAACACAATCGTAAAACATTCTAATTTCAACTTATTTTCTTGAAGTTTTGCAAGTTAACTCTATATGTTCCAGCTTTTACTATTAAAACATACATTTGCACAGGTATATAGTTTATATATATTTCTGTTCTTTTCCAGTAGGGTACACTGTGGACACATCCTTGAAGCTCAGTACTGTACAAACCCTGTTCAACACACACTTCTGTATCAATAGTTTAATATACACATAACATATAGCTGTCTTACATTTGTAAGACAAGCATATGAATCATATTAATAATCATAAATGACATATGATTATTTACAAAATTCCCAATAGCTGGGGTGGCAGTGTCACAACCACAAAACAATGTTTTAGTGAGCCATGTAGGGTTTATTGAATCCTGTGTCATGATTCTTGTCTATAGCTGAATATAAAAACAGAATGTTTTATTGTATGCTGAGCGTGAAAATATTGATCCACAATATAGAAGTATATGACATTTAAAATTTACAATCTTAGGGAAAGGAAATGGATTGGATGGCAACACTGAAAAGTTAAGTTTAATTATGAAGCAATCCCCACCACTGCTGCCACTACATTGGCAGTGTTTTCTGTTTTTCATTTTGTAGTAGTCAGCCTACACATTCCTTTGTTGTTGGTTGTCACTAGCTCATAATATTCCACATACGCAATGTCAGTATCTGCCCTGTAGACTGCAACATGCTTGAAGTGCATTCCTTTACATACCATGCATCTTTATTTTAAAGTCATATGTATTTCTTGCTATACTCCTAATGTTAAAGCTGCTATTAAAATTAAGATTATAGCATGTTTTTTGATGTTTTAGTTTCATAGTCAACTCATTTTTCTCTCTCTCAGGACAACAAAATTATGTTATCGTAGATGTTATCAATAACTTAAGACATCAACGTATTCTGGATAATCATAAGTAATATAATTCTTTAGAAGAGTGACTAATTACTTACATTATGTTTTTTGATCAGATATGTTAATTTTCTAAGTAAGGTAATTCACCTTTGAGATATAGCCGACAACTTGTTTTATTAGGACATAAGTCTCTCCTGTTGCTGTAGTTACCATGGATATTGTAGTAGATTACATATTGATTTCAGCTGGGAGGCATTGTGGCTTCAGTCTGTCATGACATTACAGATGGATTTTCCTGCTTCAAGAAATTTTTCAAGGGGCCAACAAAATTAAATGTAAATATAGCGTACTTTTTGCATCAAAAGTTGTATAAATTGGCATTGTTTGATAAGGAGGTTGCAACTATTTCAAAATATTATTTATACTTGCTATAGAATATACAGCAAAACACTTTAATGATGTGACAGCTATCCAAGGGCAGCACTCTGCTCAGGTTTTTCTTTCGTTCTAAGTTGCAGTGACATTATAGTTCACTGCATTAAGACTAGTGGTGCAGACAGTAAATCCCCCAGCTTAGGGTCAGTGAAATCTCGTATCCCACAGAAAGAAAGAAAGAAAGAAAGAAAGAAAGAAAGAAAGAAAGAAAGAAAGAAAGATGTAATTTCATTAATCAAGTTACACTTCACTTGCAATCATGTTGATTTTTTGATTAAGAGGTTTCAGTGGATTACATGGACACAGCTATGTATGTAACTCTTTTCTTTCTCCAACTTTTATTTAATTAAGACATTTTAATAGAGCCCAGCAGCTACCTCTCATAGGTAAACACTAGGCAATCAGTGAAATGAAGCTATTGTGGCACAATGCATTCTTTATCTGTCAGGGAACTGTCATGTGTCACTGATGTTTTACGC
Organism: Protopterus annectens; assembly: GCF_019279795.1. Lineage (NCBI taxonomy): Eukaryota > Metazoa > Chordata > Ceratodontiformes > Protopteridae > Protopterus > Protopterus annectens. The sequence goes on from NC_056750.1 coordinate 225,594,184, forward strand.
AGTGCTTCCTATATTTTGTATGAGGGACTCTGTTTCTCACACACTGTGAGGACTCAGCACACAGAAGTACACAGCCGCATCAGACAGCTTCAGTTTAGACAGTGTGAGGGGAAACGTTTTGCTGGTTTTGTTTATAACAGCTTCTGCTCTTCCACGAATCCTCGGAGCATAGTTTTCAGGCTTCATGTAATCCTGAAGTAGGAATTCAGGTGGTCCTTGGGAATCTTGGATGTACCAGAACATGTAGTATGCATCTACATTATACGAGCAGTCTAAAGTGATGTTTTCTCCCTCAAAAGCTGCTGACATTCCTGCCTGGTTTACAGAATTGCCAGAAGATTTCTCTGCAAAAAAACAAACAAACAAAAAAAAACCTTTTATACATGCTATAAAAATGAAATAGTCACGTTATTTATTTTCCTGCTAATCAAAAATATAGGATTATCAAATGGTGCATATATAATCAGATTAACTTGCATTATATTTTCTATAACAATAACTAAGTGAGGTTGGTACGTACTGTAAAAAAACAAAATAAAAGTGCAGATGTATATGAAGTTGTGGTACATTGTTTGTCAGGAACTCTGGGACTTAAACCAGAAGCTTTTGCTCATTGAGAGGCTTTCCTGACAAATGAGTTCTCCTGTATGCAGTTCATATATTTTACATTATGTTTCCTGTGAGGTCATTTCCTCCACCACAGCAGAAAGCGTGTGAACCACTGGACTTGCAAAAGTGTGTGTGTGTGTGTGTGTGTGTGTGTGTGTGTGTGTGTGTGTGTGTGTGTGTGTGTGTGTGTGTGTGTGTGTGTGTGTGTGAGTTATTATATACATATGTATGCTTGCAGTGACAGGATACAGCAGTGATGCTCAGAACGGCATATTTCCTTTACACCAATACTTCAGTACATAATATGTAGTCCCATTTCCTCTTCCTGGTTGTAAAGTGATAATCTAATGTTTTAGTCAGATGCAGCTCAATTTGCAGAAGTCTGACAAGTAGGCATTCTGGACATTTAATTATCTAGGACTACAGCTAGAAGAGTAAGATCCAAAATAAGCAGGTCACTGATTTTTTTCAGTCAGATGAGACATCTTTTGAGATAATTTACATTATGTTTTAAGCACCTTCTTTGAAAGTGGCCATACATCAATATTAACCATTTTACCTGAGATGTTCCCATTACACCTCAGAACACATTTTTTCCCTCTGGTATAAAAACCTTACACTCTCTTCTGCATTTGCTGTTATTCCATTTTATTTATCCATCCTTGGAAGTCCTTTTCATTTATTTTGACTTCTTTCATCTTGTGTATGTTTCTCTAGTGCTGTGGTTTTACTCCTATGTTTAATAGAAAGAGTAGTTATATTTCTCAGACATATAATAACTGAATTGTTTGTAATGCATCTTGTTTCAGTTGAAGGCAGATTCTGTAGGATCTGGCAATTTCTGCAAACATATGCAATAGTAGCATATTTTCTTTGTGTTTTACTACAGAAGGTGATACATTTAAATCCGGTAGCTGAATGGAGATTTTTAAGTATTTCCTGCTTAGTTTGCATAGGATTTATTTTGTTCTAGTGCCACCTGTTTTTATCTGGGAGGCAATGCTACACTGAAAACAAAAATAAAACTTCAACTCTGGATCTCTTTCTGAATCAAAAGAGATCAGAAATATATGGTAGACACAAAAGAATATGGCCACCGTACACAATTGCTCTGTTTTCCTTCCTTTCTTAGTTTTGTTCTTTCTTTCTTTCTTTTCTCTTTCTACTTTCCTGTTTCTAACTGTTGATGTAAAATGGACATTTTCATCATAATACAATACTTTCTGTGTAAGGCTTCTTGGCTATTAATAAAAGGTTGCCCATCCACTCTGGTAGCTGAGGTGTCACAGAGTTTACTCTGAGGAAAAATGAACACCAATGATATTCTTTACACACCGTTAAAGGTACTAAGAACATGTCACTCCAGAACAACTGAAGGGAATGTATGTCTAATGCAGGTGAGTGGGTGATGCTTAATGTATGAAGGAAGAATACGCTCCCCTGAGGATAGCGACAAATAAAAATAAAAGAGAAGGAGGAATACTTGTTAAAGGCAAAAAAAAACAAAAGTCACGGGCACAGAAATCAAATCTATAGTAGAAAGAAATGTTAAACGTTCTGTTTATTACAGCAAAACTAGAGTGAGTCTTAAAAATAGTCATCAGGCTAGAAGATGACACAAGTAAATCAAGAAGGCTATTAGGCTAATGCAGCACAGAGTCATGAAGTGTCAAAAACAGAAGTAATAAGTTAAATAGGTCATTTGGTGATTTGTAAAAAATAAAATAAATTTCCAGGATGCTACGTCTACTTCTCAGAATAGACACCTAGAACTTGGTCAAGCTTGCAGAACTTACTTTATTCTACAGCCACGCATTTCTGACAAAAGCTACAAATACCAAGATATCTTGTTTAATCTTTGTTGGTTTTACATTCTCAGAGCATATATTTCTCCACTGCCTATAATATCTGGTACCTGAAATTTTGAAACTGCAGGCATTAATCTAACTTTTGATAGTTTTTGGGTTAGTGCACGCTTATTAAAAGTTATTCCTTATTCATTTAATGATGCTTCATTTAGAGAAGTTGCAGAATTAAAGCATATGAAGTGCAGATCATGTGATTTTGGCTGCAAACTATAGCAAACATTTCAGATGTAAATCATGTTAAACTGTAGCAAGCATTTCAAGTACAACTCGTTTTGACGCACATCCTTGGCGAGGGTCTTTCATAACCTACATTCCAGTTTGCAGATTACTTGCATGGATAGGTAATCAGATAACTGAAACTAGGGTAGGAGTAGGTGCAAAAAGATAGAAACTGAATTATTTTTACAAAGATAAACTATATAAGGAAAGACAGTTTTTCTGTGCTTTTTACATTCAACCAACAAGAAAGCATTGTAAGGTATCTGGAGGTAGGTGGCAAATGAAAAGAGACATGAAGAAAAATATCTGAGCAAAAGGAGTATTATATTTCTGAAAATCTTCTTTAAGAAAGGTGCTGGTGACAAAACCAGTAATAAGTTAGACTTTGAGGGGTTATTATTTATATTAAGATTGACGTGGTACAGGTAAGCTGGAAATCCACATCAAATAACGTTTTTTTTTCCTGTATGGAAAATAAAGACCTCCATTCTCAGTCATCTCAGCATAGGAAAGTGACAACTTTACTTCTTCTGTTGTTATCTCAGAAATTCTAGAAAAACCTGTTTTCCAAAAACCTGCTCCAGTTCATTATCACCTTCTTCATGAACTATTCTCTGTCGTTCTTTCTCCTTTTCCCAGTCCTGTGACTCAGGAATGTGCCTCTTTTTCTTCAGTTCATACCAAGTGTCCTTGAATATGACTTTTGTTCATTCTGTCATTGGTTTCTTTAGCTATGATTGCAGCATTTCCTATAGTAGGAATTCCATATCAGAAAATGTGCACTCATGCATATGTATATACTTTAAGTGGCAGTGTCAGCTGTTCTTTAGATTACTGTCTTGGCTTCCTAATATGTAACAAAAGTTAAACTCCCTTGTATGTGTCAAATATCACTGCAGAAAGAAACACATATTTATCTGGGTTAATAAAATAATGATGAGCACACAAGATTTCATTAATTCTCTTTCCAAAGATAAACTAACATTTGTACAAATCGGACTCCTTAATTTGGTCATAAGGGATTGTTCACAGAGTACAGTCTGCATTTAAAATTGAGATTTCTTGTAAATAAAAAATATAAGGCAGCAAAGTTAACCTCAGATGCCTATAGAATGCAGTCCAGTGAAAGGGCTTTGCCATTCATGCTCTAGGCTAGTGCTACAGCACTTAAAGAAGTGATACCTAGAACTACACTGTTTACTGACTTCTTAGATTCATGTAAAGCTGTAACAGAGGAAGGCAGAAACATAAAGTATCTTCTCTTCCAGTATCTTCTCTTCCAGAGTGTAATGATTGTAAAGATTCATTTTTATTTATTACTTTAATAAAGGACGACCATATGTAAATATAACATGGACTGAATGAAGACCAGCTGCACTTTTGCTGGCCATGTGACATTTACTCATTGAAGACAAATGATAACCAAGAGGACACTTCACACCGCAGAATGTTGCATTGTCTCAAAGGTTTCTGTCTCTTTAAATGATAAGACATCTGAAACCTTAGCTTGAAGACAAGGAGATCATTTCTAGCTCCCAAAATCCAACATGAGAAGACTTTTTTTCCTAAACTGAAGAGCATTTTTTTTGTTCACATTTCTCAATATTTTGTGAAAAAATATTGATTAGTGGGCTAAACATAGGAACATAGGACTATGCTAAGCAAGTGATCATGCGGACCAAAAGATGCCTAGCCAGAGACACACGTAAATGTTCTTCGCCACCCTTCTCAAGGCATAGGTTGCTGCTCAATAATCTGTAAGAGACTTGAGTACAAGGATGGGAATTTGAGATGGTCTGTATAGTACTTATTGTTTACTTCCTGTTTTATTTTGTTATTGTTTACTTCCTGTTTTCTTTTGTGAGGAACCTCTGTGATCTCTCAGTCAGTTTCATGTGTATGGTCAGGAACATGCTGAAGGGTGCGTTATACTCAATGACTGGTGTGAAAAGAGCTGAGCACATTGGAGCAATGACCTGCTTGGATCTGGATGCCATGCCTTAACTTATAAGTGGTGCCTCCAAGGCATCCTCTGATCCCACACTGCTGGATCTGCTGCACATCTGCAAAACAAAAAGCATCAGTAGGGGGCGCACATGGGCATGCTCATGTTGTGCAGGCTGTAAATAGTGACTTTCCAATATATTGTCGTGAAATGGATTTTTTTTAACAATATTTCCACCCAACTTTAATAGTTAACAGTGACAGTACTTTTTCCACTCACCTAAGCAAACTGCAGTCCAACAGTTCACTTGGGAGATGAAGGTAAGTCCAAAGGAAAAAGTGATTCTGCCAGCACCATGAGAGAATAGCATCATGCCAGACTGCACCAAAGCTCTATAGGATGATATCAGAGCTGTTCAAGCATCCCTGGATAATACTACACAGAAGATGCGCACCGCAAGCTCTGATTTTCCTCAGATCAAAGAAGCTGTGAGAAGGCACAATCAGCAGCTTGTAATATTCAAAGAGGACTGCAGCAAAAAACAGGAAGACGTAAAGGAGCAATGTCTGATGGTAAGTGAGCATATTTAACAAATTACATATTTTCAGTCCCATGCCATTCAGATGGAAGCTAAGACAGATAAATCTGAAAACTGGGCATGCAGAAATAACTTAAGGATTTTAGGCATTCATGAAAGAATAGATATGATTGATATGCTGGCATTTATTTATCAAGAAATAAAGCAACTTTTAGGAAAAGAACAGCCTCCTGTGATTGAAAGAGCCCATCAAGTGCTGTCTAGACAATCTCCTACTTTATTTCCAAGACAAGTGCTTAGGTTACAACAACAGGCAGCACATTCTGAAGGCAGCAAGAGACCTAGGTATCAATTTGAAAACAGGGGACCGTCCATTTAAAATCGCACCAGACTACAGCTCAGCCTTGTCTTCCAAAAGGAAAGTGCTGGCACACTATCTGTCCTGGGTAAGAGAATATGGATTTGGGGTGTTATTGCATTACCTTGCCATACTGCTACTAATGAAGGGCATGTAAATTTTTCAGTTTATGATGGCGCCTAATGCAGAAGGTTTTCTAAAAGAATGAGAGAAAATGCTTAAACTGTCATCTTATGCAGATGTTATCAAACATATTATACTTACAGTGGATCTGAAATTGAGGGAGATACCACACAATGGCAGCATTATCAAATCCCCAGCCCCAGAAAAGGGGAAGGCTTTGGAGTGTCGTATGTTGAAACCAGCTAATCATGGGGAAGCAACGCAAAAGTTATTCATCGTATCAGACACCTTCTCCTTGTATATTGCCTCATCACTGGGAAACTCAGAAAAAGAACAGGTGGACTTTTCTGGGTGAGAGCTATCATCTGAAGATGTACGGGAGATAGAGGTCTCTTGGATACTCTACAGGGAATGCTACCAATATACCGGCCAGTAATGAAATGACAGACACTGTACTGGTGTTGACAACTACAAACATGGAATTTCCTTGTTTATTTTTTTCATGTATTAGTTACATGAGTATTGCACTGATCTACTAATATGATTGAATGATGGACTTAACCTAGATTTGTTTACAAGAGATTCAGAACATGTTTTTTTCTTGTTATGTAGTTTGTCGACACACAAAAAATGGAAAACAGCAAAGGCTGATCATGCTTACAAACATTCATATATGGTATGCATAGCATAGTGGTGGAACATGATTTTTAAGACTTGGGTATAGTTAGAGTACAATAAAATTCTGATTATATGTGGATAATCTTTAGTGGAGTAAATAACGTATTAGGATTTAGAATAACAGGTAGCAGACAAAAACTTTTTCTTGGTTAACAAGCTTGATATAGGGGATGTTGTTCCTCAAAGGTGCCCAGCCCCACTGTCAGGGGCAGTTACCTCATTTAAGTTTTTTTTCTTTGGTGTATGCACTATTATTATACCTTATTAGTTTCTAGTAAAATCTTATGGTAGATGAACAAAACTAGCTAGGAGGTTAAGTTGTGCAGAACCATGCACCCTTTTTATGATATTGACATGGAAAATGAAGGAAACATCACCTAGCTATAAAGCAAAAGCTGTGGAGGAAGGAACAGGTTTCTAAACAGAAACTGCAGATAATTTTTCTCCAAGATACCAAGCTAAAGGATGCAAATTGCAACGTTCTAGCTAGACTTTGGAAAGACCAAAGCTATTATATTTCTGCAAAATCTGTGAAGGGAGGTATGGCCATTTTGTTTCATCATGCATTGAAGAGTGTGATACAGGAAATATATAAAAATAGAAAATGAAGATGGCTTATGCTGAAAATTAGATGGTTTCATATACTATTATGGGTCATTAATGTGTATGGACAGAATAATGGTGGTATAGAAATGTGGATTACTTTGGGTCAAAAAATGCAACAACTATTATCAGTATGAGATACTATAATATTAGGAAGGGACTTGAACACTATATTCAATCCACTTCTTGATAGGCTGTCTATTGGACAGAATAAAACCCCCTAAAGTTATGGCATTATTATAGGAATTTTGTGCAACTTGGAAACTACAAGTTGTATGGAGAATATTAATCCTGAGAACAGGGAATACACATATTGAAAGTAAGATGTTACTTATCTCCCAACATCTATTTACAAAAGACGACCAAATGAATATAATCATAGCACCTCTATTAGACCAAAATTACATAATTTTGAATGCAGAGTTGAACCATAGGTACACTCCTACTTATGTATGGCAGTTATATCAGAGGAGAAGAATGGATGTTATGACAATATGGATAGGGAGGTAATGGGAAGATGACCCTAAAATGTCTGCTACACCCATGTATAAATGGCTCACTTTCAAACGTAGATTCCCGACATGGTATCAGCAACTGGTCAGAGCTGAAAAGCTGTCCTCCCATATACAGTTAGGTGAGTTTGAATAGATAATCAGCTGTACAGAGCTGCAATATAAATGTAGTAATACATTGACTTAATTAAAGAAACAATATAGAGTATTGTACATAAATATCATGTGTAGTAAATGGGAAAGATATAAATTATGTTGCTGGGTGAGAGATACTAAATAGCAAAATCTGAATCTGCTAGTCAAGTTTTTTACTAATTAACCAATAGCGTGGAAACACAAAACAACTGCCATTTCCATCATGGATCCAAGTGGTAAAAATGTTTTTATTGCCCAAAGTTCTGTTTGTTTTAAGACACTTACCTCATCTAGACTGGAATAGGAAAATAGAAGTGTTACAAAAAAAGATGTTTGATTATTTATGGCAGGGCGACAGCCTAGACTTTCTAGTAAAAAGATGTAAGAATGCTTCAAGAAGGAGGATGTGGATAACTAATTTTAAACCTTTTGTACTGTAGTTATAGGTCAACATTATTTACAACCATGGCAAGAGTTCAAGACAATTTGTTTTGATGGGCGATTTGGATCAAAAGGCATTCATTCTGACAAAAATCTGTCTAGTAAGGTTTGGGACCCATGCGATATAGGCTTGGGTTGAGGGCAAGATTAGGAATACATGAGGACAGAAAGATTTACAATATCAGGTCTGGCTGGGCACTAGACTTTGATAGGGTAAAGCTTAATGGCACAATAGTAACATGATGCAATTCAAAGTCAAAGTAAACTTTACATCATTTAGAACTACAGGTGTAGCCTAAACAAAATTTCGTACATCAGCTAAATTCTTAAGATTACAAAGGAAAATGAAACAACACATACAAGTAGAGGAATAAACATAACTAACAAATATAATACTACTCCCAATACACACAAGAAAGAGGAGAGACATTTACCAACACTCATATATGAAAAGAATACCCTCCCCTGAGTTAAATTAACTACCCTAGTTAAAGTAATACAAAACACACTACAGAACAAAATGCCTAAGTTATTTGTCTAATATTGTACTTGAGTGGGTTAAATAATACTGACTATGGATATAATAAATAAATATTGCACTTACTTGGAATATATGCAAGTATATATTGCACAAATAAATAAAAATTGACTTATTATGAGTCCAGACACTTGGGACTAGTGCCCAAGTTCAGAAGTCTAATCACTGTAGGATAGAAACTGTTATTTAACCTTGTAGTCCTGCAGCGGATGCTGTGATATCTCCTGCCCAAGAACCAGATGCTTAAATAGTTCATGCGCAAGATGCGTGTTGTCATGTATTATTTTGCTGGCATTTTGTATGCTTCTTACAGAATAAAGATGTTGCATTGATGGAAAACTTGATCCTGTTACCCTCTCTGCAACCCTCACCACTCTTTGTAGTGCCTTCCTTTCTGTAACTGTGCAGCTTCCAAACCACACTGTGAAGCTGCAGGTGAGGAGGCTCTCTATTGCACCTCTATAGAAGGTGGAGAGAATATGAGGAGGAAGCTTAGCTTTTTTCAGCCTTCTTCAAAACTGGAAGCATTGGTGCACTTTTGTGACCAATTGGCTGGTGTTTCCTGACTGCAAGAGATTCTCTGATATGTGTACACCCAGGCATTTCATACTCATAACCCTCTCCACACTCTCACCATTGATCCTGAGTGCTGGGTGATTTGTTCTCCTTTTCCTGACGTCGATGATAATCTCTTTGGTCTTGCTTACATTCAGGTCAAGGTTGTTCCCTTCGCACCAACTGATAAGAGATGCCACTTCCACTCTGTACAGCCTTTCATACTCCTTTGTGATGAGCACCACGACTGTAGTGATATCAGCAAACTTGATTATATGGTTGTACTTGTGCTTAGCATAGTAGTCATGGGTCAGAATGATGAATAGTAGTGGGCTGAGAACACATCTCTGTGGAACCCCAGAGTTAATTGTAATGCACTTTGATATGTTCTTACCCGAACATACCCTCTGTGGTCTCTCAATCAGGAAATACAGGATCCAGTAACAGAGATGTTTACTGATTCCTAAATATGCCAGTTTTTCTATCAGCTGCATTGATGCCACCATATTAAATGCAGTACTGAAGTCTACAAGCAGCATCCTCACATAGTTGTCTTTGTCCTCTAAATGTTCAAGGGAGATGTGTAGTGCTACTGATATGGCGTCAGCTGTGAATCAGTTAGCTCTGTATGTAAACTGCAGATGGTCAAAATTAGGAAGTAGGCATGATGAAAGATGATTTATGATCAGCCACTCAAAACATTTCATAACAGTGGATGTCAGAGCGACTGATCTGCAGTCATTAGGGCTGGAGGGAGTGGTTTTCTTAGGTAGTGAGATGATATTAGTTCCGTTATAGGTTCATAGGTAGGTACTAGACTATTGGCCCTAGGGCCTATATAAGCCTAGCCAAAAATGTACCCTGGCTTTCGCCACCCAAGAAAATTATTTTCCTGTGCCCCTGTCAAGCAGACCCACAGAAGTGATCCCCGGGGTGAATTTCCTATTACCCATCCAATCATCAAGATTTTTCTTGAAGAGTGCTAATGAGGAGCTCTGTTTGACATAGATAGGTAGTCTGTTCCAGAGTATGGGAAGTCTCTGGGACAGGAATCTATCCCTCCAGCATGTTCTGTTTATTGTGGTGACAAGATTTAGGTCCCTAGAGTGTGTAGCTCATAGGGATTGGGATTTTTTTAAGTGGAGCATGTCCAACAGCTCTGGGTTTGACATAGCTTTGTATGTTAGGCAGAGATCGCCTCTGAGTAGGTGATATATGATGGAGTAAAGCTGGAGTTTTTGAGACCGTCTGCGTAAGGCATCTGTTTGAGGCCAGTAATCCTCTTTGTGAGGTATTTTTGTGGCCTTTCCATTTGTTGTAGATGTCTTGTGAGGTACATACCAAAAGGGGTGTTGTACTCTATAATGGGTCTAATGAGTGATGAGTAGAGGGGAACAATGACCTCTTTTTTTCTGGATGAGAAACCTTTTGTGATGAGGTGTGCCACTTAGAAGGATTTCCTGACTACTTTGGCGATGTGATTATCAAAGGAGAGACTACTGTCCACCTGTGTCCCAAGGTCTCTTATCACACTTTCAGTGTTAAGTAGACTACCGCCTATGTGGTAGTTCATGGGTACAGAATTTTTACCAAAGGGGATGACAATGCACTTTTTGGCATTGAGCTTGAGACCATGTCTTTGACACCAGGCATCTGTCTCAGTGAGGCCCTTTTTTAGGATGCCCACATCATTAGGAGTTTCAATTATGTCTCTTAGTTTGCAGTCATCTGCGAATTTAGTTAGCCAAAGACCTTCTGTGTTAGCCTCTACTTCAGAGAAGTAGATACCAAACAGGAGAGGATCCAGGACTGAACCCTGTGGTACTCCACTTGTCACTGGTTTGAAGTCTGATTTGGAGTCTGTTACTTTCACAGTGTGGGTTCTTTCAGTAAGCCAGTTGGCAACCCATCTTGTGCCATAGGGATTTATACCTAGTTTAGTGAGTTTATCTATAATTCCAGAGTGGGGGATGGTGTTGAATGCCTTGGCGAGATCTAGATAGGCTGTGTGAACCACCTTACCCTCATCTATGGCTTTGGTGACTACTTTAAAGAAGTCTATCAGGTTTAGGAGACATGATCTGCCTTTTACAAACCCAAACTGTGTGGGGTCCAGGGTTTGGAGATCTCCAATGTCTTTGTTTATGAGTTCCATGATGATACATTCCATGGCCTTGCAGACAAGGCTCATCAGGCTAATGGGGCGGTAGTTCCCGGGGTCTGTTGTGCCCCCCCCCCCTTTGTGGAGTGGTACAACTGTCATGGTGCACCACTCAATGGGCACAAAGCCTGAGGTGAGGCTATGATTGAACATGGTACTTAGGTGGGGTGCCAGTTCATTCTGTAGTTCATATAGAAGGCAGCCTGGGATGTTGTCAGGTCCCATGGATGCTGTGTTCTTGGCTTTGGAGAGTGAAGTTCTTACCTGTGCAGCCGTGATTACAGGAACTTTGCATTCTTCCGGTATAAAGATGAGCCCTCTAGGGGGTTAGAGGGGGGGTAAAGTTAGCACTGAACCTATCTGCCAGGATGTTGGCAATATCAGTTGGTTCTGTATATTTAGTGTCATTGTACTGTAACTCAGAGCAGATCTGAGTGTTGCCATTGAGATTTTTGACATCGCTATAGAATGCTTTGTGGTTGTCTTTAGAATCAGTGGCAATTTTGTTTTCATAACTAGCTTTGGAGGATTTTATGAGGGATCACAGCTTCTTACTGAGGTTGACCAGGGAGTTCCTCCAATCGTGGGATTTTACTTTTTTGCAACAGTTTCTTTCTTCTGTTGTAGAGTTTGTTTATGGAAGAAGACCACCAGATTGGCTTCCTTTTTTTGGAGGATAGCATCTTGATTCTGTTAGGGATAGCACGATCCATGCACTCGTGTAAGTGCTTATAAAGTGCATTTGTGTAGGATTCAACAGTTGTACCTCTATTGTCCATCTGCATGGGTGTCATGAAGTTTGCCACTTCTGTTTTAAAAAGCGTGAAGTTGGCTTTGGAGAAATTGTTTACGGTTGTTTTCCTAATGGGGGGGTGGGAGCAGGATGTGGATGTCTAGGTTGATTAGCTTGTGGTTGGATCTGACCAACGACGAGCTGACCTCTGGTGTGGAACACCGGTCACCCATGTTGGTGATGACCAGGTCTAAGCTATTGCTGCCTCTGGTGGGAGTGTGGATAAGTTGATCCAAAGCATTGGAATTGATGATTTCCAGAAAATGTTGAGCAAAAGTGTTGGTACATGAGTAGTTTTCCCAGTTAATGGTAGGGTAGTTGAAATCACCCATTATTAGAGTGTTGGGTTGTTCCTTAATATTTTCCAGTGTATCAAGAAAAGAGGAGTGGGAATCCTGGGGCATGGTGGGGGGTCTGTAGCAAGCTACAATCTGGATTGCGATTTTGCCCAGAGTTAGTTGAACTTGGATAATCTCAGATGCATTATGCTGAGCAACTAGCTTGGAGGTGTGGATATCCTTAATGAATATGGGCACGCCTCCACCTTTAGTGTTTCGGTCCGGGTTTGGTGGCCGAAAGGTGTGGTATGAATTATAGTCTGGTAATGCAGGGGTGCTCTCTGGAGCTTTGAACCAGGTCTCTGTCACTGCACAGATGTCAATGTTCTCCATTTTAAGGAGTGCCTTGAGTGAGTGCATTTTGAGGTTTAGACTTCTAGCATTGAGTAGCATTACCCTCAGATTTTGCTTGCTTGTACCTGTTACAGTGGTGAATTTGTCATTTGAACCTTGCCTAAAAAAGGCACTATAGGGCTGGCAAGAGCCTTTGCCAGTATCCGGAATCCCAAGGGTGACAGGTGCAGGCCATTACTGGCAAAGAAGCGTGGTCTGTCGATCATGTCATCCCAGGCAGACAGATACTGGATTCCCTTAGAATGACACCAGAAGCTTAGCCAATTGTTAAAGTCAATCATTTTGTCCTTGTACTGTGGTGTCATTCTGGGTGATGGCAGGATGCTACTCAGAGCTAGGGTCATACCGGCCTGGGCTACAAGATCAGAGAGCTCCTCCATGTCTCTTTTCATGTAGTCCAGGGAGGTATGTCTCAAGTCATTCACAACAACATTGACAATGACAGAGTCATATTTGTACTTGTTGTGGAGTGACCTGAGTGTGTGCGTTATGTGGTGGATCCTGGCACCTGACAGGCAGCTGACAGTAACTTTTTCCTTGTTTAGCCTGGTGAGTGAAACATCAGTGTGGCTGACTATAGAGTCACCTATGACTAGAGTGTTGGGTACATTATGCCTTATGGGCTGTAGTTGAGTGGCACACTGAGTATGTGGGCTATGTGTCATTTGGGTTGGGTTGGGGGGGTGGAGGTTGCTTGCATTTCTGCTTTGGAGGTCTCTGTTGTTTGTGCAGATTAGTACTGAAAGCCTCCGCGAATGTAGGTGTGTGTTTTGTGGTTCTGTGTGTGTGTTTTGGTGGTGTAGGTTTTGAGGGACTATGTGATGAGTGTGGTGCGGTGCAAGTGTTTACCTTCTCCTCTTGACTGTCTAAGCCAGTCTTTGGTAAAGAGAGCTTTGCTTCCAGTTTGGCTATATAAGTGCATCTCTCACAGGTCATAGTGCTGGGTGGTAGGAGGAGAGGGTTGTCTGTGTACATGAGGCAATTGCTGCATTGTCACAAGATGCCCAGATTCATCAGGTAGACAGGAGAAAACACCAGGAGCTGACCTTTAGACATGCCTGAATAGGTACTTATTTATTAAGTACTAAAAACTGTTTTCCTCTAAACAAGTGAGGAAAGTTGAGAGCTGTAGTAATTTGTACCTTATTTAGTGCTTACAATGAGTTCTGAACAAGTGCTGAGATCAAAGAAACAGATGAGTGCTAAAAAACTAAAAAGCTGGCTAGTTGCAAAGGAAATTTTGAAAAACAGACTTTATGGTGCCAGGAATAGTTTAACTCCAGTTAAGTGTGGGGGGGTGGGGGTGGACTTAGGAGCTCAAACAGTCCTGGACACAGCAAATCCGTATCTGACCTGCCACAGGAAAGGGGGGAAGCAAGCTTAGAATTTTTTTTTTCCAGTAAAGTGGAAATGGAGAAAGCTGGAACAGAAGTTAATTCAACGTTAAGAATCTGAGTGGGATGGCCTTCACAAATGTTCTCTATTAGATTGAGTGAACTAATGACATTAGACTGGGGGGAGTGTCACAGATCAAAAGTACAGTATGGGCGGGCAACTGCAAAGCCACCAAGTATAAGAACACCACACTAGGGTGAGGGGGTGGGAAAAAAATACAATTACAGTTCCTAGCTGTAGCCACTAATTAAAAGTTTTAAACAGATCAAGGAGCAGACTCGAGAATGCTTTTAACAGACAAAAATGCACAGAAAAGTTCGGGTAGAGCACTCACAAACAGAAAATACAGCTCTCAGTATGAAAAAGCAGTTTACAGTTAAGCAATGTTAAAACAGTTTAAAACAGTACATAAATGCTGTGAAATAATAAAAAAAAGCTTTATAACAGTGCAAAAATATAGTAGATCAACTGTATAGCACAATTATAAGCGTTTCAGAAGTGCAATTCAGTGAAATAAGTGTAAGAAATAACTTAGCCTGCTCTTGGAATCTTAAGGAATTTCCACTTATACAATGCAATTCAGAGCCTGACAATACAAGCAGAACTTTTATAAGACACAGGGTTTATATAGCAGTAAGAATGGAAGAGATGGAAGATCAGATTACTACTCAGCCCCTGCTATTACCCAATCACTCATACTACAGAAGGTCAGGAGGCCGTTGTAGCATAAAGGCACTTTTGCCATCACAAGAGAGGTATTAAATATTTCCTAGAGCACTGTGCATAGTTAATCAGCACAGCCTTTTAACACTTTACCCAGTATGTTGTCTGGGCCAGCAGCCTTCCTGGGGTTCACTCTCCTTAGGTCTCTTCTTACCTCTTCAGTGCTGAGGCTGAGTACTGCACCCTTTTCATCAGTGGGTAGCTTTAGTGCCAACCTGTTGTTTCTTTCCTCAGATATACCAAAGAAGATGTTCACACTGTGCTGACCTGATTTTGTAGTCAGTGATCTCCTGTATGCCTTGTCACAGTCTTCTTGCATCCTTCATGTCATCAAAGTGGCTCTGCATCTTTCTGCTATATTTCCTCTTAGCCTCCTTTATACCCCCTCACATTACCTGTTGTTACACTTAGGGCTGCTTTGTCCTTAGATCTGTAAGCTGTGTTTCTCTCCCTCAGAAGCTCATATACCTTAGGGGTGAGCCATGGCTTCTGGTTAGCTCTAACAGTGATACTCTTGGTATTTGTTACCCCATCAAGGCAGTTTGCAATGTATGCTATCACTACCTCAGTGTATTCATCAGTATTCAGATGCTGATTCACTGTGGCTGCCTCCTTGAACATATCCCAGTTGCTTCTTTCAAAGTAGCCTTGGAGGGGCTTCATAGCCCCCTTGGGTCATACCCTGATTTGTTTCTTGATGGGCTTCTCTCTAACCAGTGCAGGTTTGTAAGCTGATGATACCAAGATGGTATAATGGTCAGTTTCCCAATTGTGGAAGTTGAACTGCCTTATAAGCTTTCTTTAAATGTATGTACACCTTGTCCAGGATATTATCACCCATTGTAGGAACATCCACATACTGAAGGTAGTGCTGGAGTACTTCTTTCAGATCTGCTTTATTAAAATCACCACTTGCCACATGTGCAAAATCAGGATATTTGCTCTGCAGCTCACCCATGTGATTGCATAGTTTATTTAGAGCCTCAGTATTATTAGCACTAGGTGGAATATGTACCACTGTTACACTGACCTCATTCACCTCCCTGGCCAAGTAAATAGCCTACATTTAATGAACTGGAAGTCTAAGTTCTCACAGCAGTGTTTGAACTACAATTGCAAATACAACTTAAAAAAAAAAAAATAATAAAATACTACCAAGACCACCGATCCAAAAAGTAAGCAAATTTAATGAAACACTTAGCGCCTCGGCTTACACAGCCTTCCAAGAGTGAACTGTAATTGAACTGCATGTAGCATTTACTATGTAATCAACACATGGGATTCTACAACTGCATATATGCTCCCTCTACAAGCACTGCAAGAAAAGAATTGTGATGTACCTAATATTCATCGGTAGTAGTAGCATGCAATTATGGTCCTACACTGGTAGAAAATACAGAGCAGTGCGAAGTATTTGGGAAACATGGTTACAGCAAGGTAAGTACAATAGACCATTGGAGATGATAAATGGTTTTCACTGTCCATAAATGAAGGAAATGATTATGAAGCTGCGAGAACAGGAAGATGGTCTATAATATTATGTTGGGAAACATCTGAGGTAGAATTGGAAGAGAGGATGGGAACATATGCAGATAGCAATGACCCTTTCTCAACCCGATTTCTAATTTATATACATGAAAATGATACATGCCTGGCAACTA
This sequence comes from Protopterus annectens, assembly GCF_019279795.1. Taxonomy (NCBI): domain Eukaryota; kingdom Metazoa; phylum Chordata; order Ceratodontiformes; family Protopteridae; genus Protopterus; species Protopterus annectens. The sequence continues at coordinate 225,610,731 of NC_056750.1, forward strand.
TCTCCACATAGATTTAAAAATTATGGTGCCAGGAATGGGCAGAATTCCTGACAATGTAGTCATCCGTGAACCACATATGTCTACATTTTGTGGGCATGTAGCAAGATGCAAAAACTTTGGGAGTGGCTAATTAACAAAAATAGATGGGCAACAAGGATAGCCCATCCTAAAAGTAAAGTTGCTCACTTTTGGTTACTACATATTATACAATGAGCCCCCATTAATATTCAAAAAACGTGCACGCTGACCGCTGATTGGTGATTGCGTAAATCAAGTCATAGTATATGGAAAAGGTCCGTCCCGACTTTTCCATTACTATAACTCTTTTTTGCAGCAATGTTGAACGCGAGATCTCCGTTGCTTCACACTGTCTCGCTATGTTAAATGAGTTTAGCATAGCGAGACAGCATTAAAAAAAGCAACGGAGATTCTCCGTTGCTTTTTTTAATGCTGTCTCGCTATGTTAAACTTGTTTAACATAGCGAGACAGTTTGTAAAAGCAATGGAGATCTTGCTTTCTCTCGTTTCTTTTACAACTGTTTAGCTATGTTAAATGGGTTTAACGCAGATAGCTTTACAAAAGCAATGGCTCACTGTCTCGCTATGTTAAACCCATTTAACATAGTGAAACAGTTTGTAAAAAGCAACGGAGATCTTGCTTTCTCCGTTGCTTTTGCTCTGTACTGCGTAGGCATACGCATGCACAGTACATCAGAACTGCCGCAGAATACCAGACAGCTGCAGAAGGGCGGCAAGGAGGCATTATACAATGCCATTATTTAAGAAAATTAATCTTTTTTTCTTAAATAATGTCATTGTATAATAGCAATAACCCACTTCTGGGTGTGGGTAATGTTGGATTTACCCACACCAACCGTGGGTAAATCCAGCATTACCCACACCCAGGTGAGGGTTATTGCTATATTCCACCACCACACCATATACTTAACAAAATTGTGCTGAAATGGATTAGAGTAATAGTATCAGTTCCATAAGAGACTGTTTTTAAGCCAAAGAAAAAGACAGACACAGATCAACAGAAATATTACTTTGCTATATTTCAACATTTAAGTACATGGACAGGGAAGGATTTTGACAGAGTTGTGTGGGCAGAATTGTCATCTATTTTTTATTTACTTTTGCCAGCATGATATGAAGCACAGTGATTTAGAGTGATTGGATATAGCACCATTTGATAGACAGGTAATACATTTCTAATTCAATATATACTACAGTTACCTTAATTATTTAGCAAATGATAAGAGTTGTTATTCATGACTGCATAATATATGTTAGATTGAAGGCAAAAAAGTTTTTCCTCGGATAACGTCTTGTAGGAGGTAACAATTTGCTCATTTTTTTCTTTGTTTTTATATTTCTTTTTTTTTTTAATTAGTTTTCTTGTTGATTGTGCTTTCATCTATTTTATGGAGTGCTGTCGGTATAAGAGCCAAGCAAGAAACTTTTTATGCTTGCAATTCATTGAGTTGATAATGGCTGTAAATGCAAATGTGAGGTAATTTCAATAAATGTTGGAAAAAAAAAGAACAAATACCATCAGGAATACTCATTCTAAGGACATAAACCTTGTCTTCAACATAATCAGGACATACTGGAGTAGCAGGTATCGGTCTCACAGGTTACCCCTTCTCTGGGAAAGGTTTTCCATCCATGTGAAGCAAAACTCATTTCTAACACTTAAAAATACCTTGGACCAATGGATGGGAAATTGCAAATTTACCCCTCGTTTGGCACCAATGTCCTTACTGGCCAGGGGCAGCCTGTGAATGCTTGATATGTGCAAGTCTATATTGTAACCATAAAGTTCATTGGGGTATTGACACATAACAGTGATATTTTGGTAAATTTGGGGTAAGCTTAGCTTGACTTAAAATGACTCTAGTAACCACCTACGAACATATAAGACAAAAGAAAATATGCAAATAAGCATACGCAACTCATTCTCAGCCCCTTCTGAATACATTTATAAGAGAAAATAAAAAATTACATAGTAAATGTATCAATATGGGCCAGTGGCAGCTGTTGATTTTAAAGCAAGATGGATATTGCAGGAAG
>NC_056750.1:225617806-225742806 GCF_019279795.1 Protopterus annectens
CACCTCTCTAGAGCATATCTCCACCTCTCCCGGGTCTTCTCAATCTGCTCCCTACTCTCACTACAGAAAACAATGTCATCGGCAAACATCATAGTCCACGGGGACTCCTGTCTAATCTCATCTGTCAACCTGTCCATCACCATTGCAAATAAGAAAGGGCTCAGAGCTGATCCTTGATGTAATCCCACCTCCATCTTAAATACATCTGTTACTCCTACTGCAGATCTCACCACTGTCACACTACTCTCATACGTATCTGTTCCACTCTTACATACTTTTCTGCCACTCCTGACTTCCTAATAGAATACCACAACTCCTCTCTGGGCACCCTGTTATATGGTTTCTCTAAGTCCACAAAGACACATTGCAACTCCTTTTGACCTTCTCTATACTTCTCCATCAACACTCTCAGTGCAAACATCACATCTGTAGTGCTCTTTCCCGGCATGGAACCATACTGCTGATCACTAATCATCACCTCCCTTCTTAACCTAGCTTCCACTACTCTTTCCCATAACTTCATGCTGTGACTGATCAGTTTAATCCCTCTGTAGTTACTGCAGCTCTGCACATCACCCTTATTCTTAAAAATCAGTTCCAAAACAGTTTTTCTCCACTCCACAGGCATCCTCTCACTTTCCAAGATTTCATTAAACAATCTGGTTAAAAACTCAACTACCATCTCTCCTAAACACTTCCATGCTTCCACAGGTATGTCATCTGGACCAACAGTCTTTTTATTCTTCATCCTCTTCATAGCTGTCCTTACTTTCTCCTTGCTAATTTGTTGCACTTCCTGATTCATTATCCCCACATCATCCAGCCTTCTCTCTCTCTCATTCTGTTCATTCATCAGCCCATCAGAGTACTCTTTCCATCTGCTGAACACACTCTCCTTGCTCATTTCCCTCATTATCCTTTATCACCCTTACCTGCTGCACATATTTACTAGCTCAGTCCCTCTGTCTAGCCAGTTGGTACAGGTCCTTTTCTCCCTCCTTTGTGTCCAACCTTTCACACAACTCTTCATATGCCTTATCCTTAGCCTTCGCCACCTCTCTCTTTGCCATGCACCTCATCTCCTTATACTCTTGTCTACTTTCTTCATCTCTCTGACAATCCCACTTCTTCTTGGCCAACCTCTTTCTCTGTATACTCTCCTGTACTTCCTCGTTCCACCACCAGGTCTCCTTGTCCTCCTTCCTCTGTCCAGATGTCACACCAAGCACCTTTCTAGCTCTCTCCCTCACCATCTCTCCTGTAGTTACCCAGCTGTTTGGTAACTCTTCACTGCCACCCACTGCCTGTCTTAACTGTTCCCTGAACTCCACCTCACAGCCACCCTTTTTAAACTTCCATCATTTGATCCTTGGCACTGCCCTCACACTCCTCCTCCTCTTCTTGATCACCAACATCATCCTACAGACCACCATCCTATGCTGCCTAGCTATGCTTTCTTCTGTCACCACGTTATAGTCTCCAATCTCCTTCAAACTGGCCCTCCTGCATAGGATATAATCCACCTGTGTGCATCTTCCTCCACTCTTGTATGTCACCCTATGCTCCTCCCTCTTCTTAAAATACATATTCACCACAGCCATTTCCATTCTTTTCACAAAATCCACTACCAGCTGATCTTCTGCATTCATCTCCTTAACAGCATACCTACCCAATCACTTCCTCATCCTCTCTGTTCCCTTCACCAACATGCCCATTAAAATCTGCTCCAATCACCACTCTCTTACCTTTGGGTACACTCACTACCACTTTATCCAACTCACTCCAAAATGTTTCTTTCTCATCTATCGCACACCCAACTTTCAGGGAATATGCACTAAAAACATTCATCATCCCACCATCAATTTTCAGCTTCATTAGCATCACTCTATCTGACACACTTTTCACCTCCAAAACACTCTTAGCATACTGTTCCTTCAGGATAACCCCTACCCCATTTCTCCTCCCATCCACCCCATAATAGAACAATTTGAACCCACCTCCAATACAGCTGGCCTTACTCCCCTTCCATCTGGTCTCTTGTATGCACAATATATCAACCTTCCTTCTCTCCATCATATCAGCTAGCTCTCTCCCTATACCAGTCATACTGCCAACATTCAAAGTTCCTACCTTCACTATCACACTCCAAACCTTCCTCCTCTCTTGCTGCCTTCAGGCATACCTTCCCCCTCTTCTTCTCCTCCTCCTTCAGCCAACAGTAGCCCAATTTCCATCAATACCCTGTTGGCTCACAGTACTGGTGGTGGTCGTTGTTAGCCCGGGCCTCGACTGATCCACTATGGAAATCTGTATTGTCCGCATATGTCATTTGGCAAAGGTTTTACACTGGATGCTTTTCCTGATGTAACCCTCCCCATTTATCCAGGCTTGGGACCAGCACAAAGAAATGCACAGGCTTGTGTGTCCCCAGTGGCTGGGTGAAGTAGATATATTAAGAAAAGCTATATTTAAGAAATTAGGTAATTATACTGGAAATCATTAGTTTAGTATTTTCACAAAGAAATATAACAGCACACATCTGTCACTTAGGTTAAAGTTTCTATTACTTTTGTTGAGTTGGTATGATTTTAGTTGCAAGAAATAACTGGGATGTTGAAGGGAATCACTGAAAAGGTGCTTATCTGTATTTTTTTACAGCATGTTGTCTAACTAATTTAGGGATTCAAGTCATTTTTACTGAACACTTTGAAAAATACATGCATCTGGAGTGTTTCTCCCCGGGTCTCCGCTGAAAATTGTCTTGATCTGTTGGACCTTCCCGATAAATGAATGTTAAATAAATAAATGTTGAGTTATAAAACACCAACATCCAAAATGTTGAAAAAAAACCCACCAACAAATGTTTTTCCCCTCACCTCCCCATATATACTAACTATAAGATCACACTCTTGTGCGGAAAGGATCAGTTCCCCAATCCCTGCTGTATCATGATCACCCATACTGCCAGTTTTCCATTTATCCTTACATGTTGACATTTCTGACATTCAGTTTGACATTTTGTCTCTTGACATTTACAACTGTTGACATATGGACATATAACCCTGATTTAGGGATAGAAAATCAACTTTTAACCAAGAAAAATGTGTTAGGGTTACTTCTTCTGCTTTTTTTCAGTTACTGGTGTTACTTTTATTCTTTTAAAATATGATGATCTATTTGCTTAAAGAATGCACCTCTTATTAGCCATCTGTGGTTTAGCTGCAGAGCCCATATGGTAATTATTGGGGGGGGGGTCCATCCTAGATGGCTAACTATTGCTTTCCTTAGACTCCCCAAAGTGCAGTGGCTCTTACTCGCTAAACATATGCATGCTTTCATGTATACATGCAGTAGCTGAGGCTGTCAAGGCCCTCATAGATTCATTGCATTGTGTGCAATCTGAGAACTTCATTTCTTTCAGCCTTTGCTGAATGCCAGTGTCTATACTTTATGCAATGAGAGCATTGGCTGTTCACTGTTGGATCTCATCCTTGCTCATTTCCCTGATGTCAGATGTTTTTGCTGAACTAAGTTCCCTAATCATACCTCTCAGCTGTCCAGATTTTTGCCTCATATATTTGGACTGTTCTTCATAAAATTTTTGGCTTTCTTCCAAATAACTGTGGTTTAAGTCATTAAATAACAACCATCCATTTGAGCTTCAGACTTCATATCCTTCAAGAAATACATACTACAACAATCCAACTATTCTATCAACTAAGTTTATAAGAGCAATATTTAAATTGTTCCCTATGGTTGGACGTTTGCCCCCCATTATTTTTGGCTTTGTCTAGATTTCTTATGCTAAGAGGTTGAGAGGTATGTCCCTAATGGCATGATTTGGATACTTTCTCACTGCATTGGTAATCTGGCAGCCAAAAGGCCTCAGAAAAATAAATATTGTCAAAACTTTTGTTAATCTATATTGAAGTTAAATTACAGAAATATTGCCAGCAAGCTGGTGGAGACATCTTTTCTTCATTTAAAAATGTGGTTTTGCAGGGAGGAAAATGCTTCATTGAAAAGTACCTTGCAGGTTGATGGATGTTACAATCAGAGAGAGAAGCATACCTCAGCTGTCCAAAGTTTTACAGAATGTCTCTAGATGTCCCTAAATGTTGTCTCATATTTTTTCCTCTATACCTCATAAAATTGTTGATTTTCTGATGAATTACTAAGAATTACAGTCAATAATGCAAGACATACCTCTCAACTGTCTACATTTTGCCTCATAGTTTTGGTCTGTTTCTCATAAAAAGTTGTTGTTTTATGGCAGAGGGATGTATTCGTGTTTTGGCAATCTGAATCACTTGCTGCAGGTGCATATAGTTTATAAAAAAAAATGTTAAAGACTTGGCTTGTCCCTGCCTGGCTGGCTAGAAATCAGACTGTTGAACTATTCAACAGCTGGGAGCAGGGCCTAAAAAGGAACAAACAGTAGCATCAGCTTCTGGCGTGTGGAGAGGGCAGAAAAACAGTCCTGAAGTAAGTAGAGTTACTTTCTGAATGGACCACTGAAGTAAATTATTAATTTTGATGTCAGTGAAATGCTTGTGCATATGTGGGCAAACTACTGAAGGGGTCAATTGGGGGAGTGTTTAATTTTGGTGTCAATGAAACTGCTTGTGCAAACGTGGGAAAAATACTGAAGAAGTCATGGGGGAAATTATTCATTTTGGTGTCATTGAAGTGTTTATGCATACATGAACAAACTACTGAATGGATCGATGGGATGTTTCATTTTGGTGTGAGTGAAAGTGCTTGCGCATACATGGGCAAACTACTGAAGAGATCATTTATGGAAATTATTCATTTTCATGTTAGTAAAATGCTTCTGCATACATGGGTAAACTACTGAAGGGGTTGTTGGGGGAAATTATTCATTTTGGTGTCACTGAAGTGCTTGTACACTAACTACTAAATAGAATGATAGGGGAAATGTTTAATTTTTGTGTCATGAATGTAATGAATGGATCAGTGGGTGAATGGTTTTATTTTAATGTCACTGAAGTGCTTGTGCATACATTAACAAACTACTGAAGATTCTCCAGGATATTTAGAGAAAAAAAGCAAACAATCCAGTTACACCACTTGATAGGCAAGAATATAATACATCCTTCCGCTATAACTCAGCAAAGATTAAACTCTCTCACTGAAATGTTAGTGTTTTTGCAGGGGGGCAAGCCCCCCATACCCCCAACATGGGGGTAAGCCAACCACCCCCCAGATTTATATTACTAGTCTTTTCTTGGTCATTCAAAAAATTAACATTTGTTTCTGTCTCTCTCTAACTCTCTCTCTCTCTCTCTCTCCCTTTCATGAAGGCAGAGACAGAAGGGCATACCTCCCAACCTCTTAGAACAAGAAATCTGGACAAAGTCTAAAATAAGGGGTCAGGCCCAAAAATAGAGATAGTTTTAAAATCTTGGTTTTATAAAGTTTAAACTTGCTAGAATAACAGAATCTGCATTAGTATGCATTTACTGAAGGAAAGGAAGTCTGAAACACACATGTATATTATTATTATTTATGAGCTTAATCATCACTGATTAGCCAGAAAACCACAGATTTTAGGACGAACATCCCAGAAATATAAGGTGAAAAGTCTGGAAATTCTGAAAAACTGGACAGTTGAAAGGTATGGTCAGGGAATAGGCCTAAATATTCAGTACATGTCACTTAATAGTCTGAAAGTCTGTTGCCTAGGTAAACTAAAGAGAAAAGTCCATCAAAAATGTTTTTGTCCAATCAAAAATGAAGCCTCACTATAATTTATAGATTTTAATAGACTTCTACAAGTCTCCATTAGAGTATGTTGAAATAATCGTGGTTATTGCAGAATAACAAATTGTGCTCCCCAAAATATTATACTGCATGTCTGAAAAAGGAGGGGGAGTTTCCATATTTATCAAGGATATCCACACCTCCAGGTTAGTGGCATTGCACGAAGTATCGGAGACCATCCATGTGCAACTAACAGTGGGCAAGACTGCTTTTCAGTTTATAGCATCCTACAGACCACCCTCTCAAAGTCAGGAATCCCACTCGGCTTTCCTGAAAACATTGGAGAACATGAAGATCTCTCCGAACACCATTATATTGGGTGACTTCAACTACCCAAACATTGACTGGGAGCACTACTCAAGCCCCAGCACCTTAGCCCAAAGGTTCCTGGAAATTATAAACTCAAAGGCTATGGAACAACTAGTCACCACTCCCACAAGAGGGGACAACATACTAGACCTGATCATTACCAACATGGGGACTCTATGCTCCACACCAGAAGTATATCCCTCATTGGTAAGATCAGACCATAAATTAATTTCACTGGATGTCCACATCCCTACCCCACCCCCAGCCCAGAAAACCACAGTGAAAAACTTCTCAAAAGCGAACTTCTCACTTCTCAAAACCGAAGTGGAATCCTTCAAGGCCCCAGGGCCAGTGGTAACTATGGCCCAAACTGCAGAATCCTATATAAATGCATTCTACGGACATCTCCAGGAATGCATGGATCATGCCATCCCAAACAAAACCAAGACCCAATCATCCAAAGGCAGGCGTCCAGACTGGTGGATCCCTGCCATAAATAAACTTTACAACAGAAGGAGGAAGCTACTACATGATAGAGCAAAATCCCTAATAGGGAAGGCATCTTTGATCAGTACTAGCAAAAAATTACGATCCCTCATAAAATCCTCCAAGGCCAGCTTCGAGAGAAAAATTGCACAGGACACCAAAGACAATCATAAGGCTTTTTTCAGTTATGTTAGAAACCTGGGATGCAACTCCCAGACTTGTTCTGAGTTGATTCTAAATGACAAAAAATACACTGAACCCACAGACATCGCCAATATCCTGGCAGACAGGTTCAGTGCAAACTTCTCCACCCCTCCCCAAAGAGCAAGTATCTATCCCGGCAGAGGGCTGCCTCCCAAACATCTCTGATGGTCAGGTGAAGGCTGCCCTCTCCAAAGCAAAAAACACTGCTTCCATGGGACCAGATGGCATCCCAGGTTGCGTCCTACATGAACTCCAAGAGGAACTAATCCCTCAAATAAAACAGCTATACAATCTCAGCCTCACTACAGGATATGTGCCCACAGAATGGCGTACAGCAACAGTGGTCCCACTCCACAAAGGTGGAGCCTCTATGGACCCTGGAAACTATCGCCCCATAAGCCTGACTAGCTTAGTCTGCAAGGCTATGGAGAGGATCATCATGGAGCTCATAAACAAAGACATTGGGGACCTACAGACACTAGATCCTACCCAGTTCAGCTTTGTCAAGGGCAGATCCTGCCTTTTGAACCTGGTTGACTTCTTCAAAACAGTCACCAAAGCCATAGATGAAGGGAAGGTAGACCACACAGCCTATCTGGACCTTGCAAAGGCATTTGACACAATACCCCACTCGGGCATCATAGATAAGCTATCCAGCTTAAATATAAACCCCTATGTCACAAGATGGGTCACAAACTGGCTCAAAGACAGAACCCACAGAGTGAGAGTTGCTGCAGCCATGTCAGACTTGAAACCGGTCACAAGTGGCGTCCCACAGGGTTCTGTCCTGGGACCACTCTTGTTCGGTATATACTTTTCCGAGGTACAGGCAAACGTGGGAGGACTATGGCTCACCAAGTCCGCAGACGACTGCAAACTGGGTGCCATAATCAACTCTCCAGCTGACACAAACATCCTTCAAAAAGGTCTCACAGAGACAGATAACTGGTGCCAGCACCATGGTTTAAAGCTAAATGCCAAAAAATGTATAGTCATACCCTTTGGCAAAACAATGTGCCCACAAATTACCACATAGGCGGAAACCCATTAAGTGCAGAGAAAGTTATTAGGGACCTGGGGACCCAAGTTGATAGCAATCTCTCCTTTGAAAACCACATTGCCAAAGTGGTTAGAAAGACCTTCTACATAGCCCACCTCATCACGAAGGGTTTCACATCTAGATCAAGAGAGGTAATCGTGTTCTTTATTCATCCCTCATCAGGCCCATCATAGAATACAATGCCCCTTTTGGGATGTACCTTACCCGACACCTGCAGCAATTAGAAAGACCCCAAAATTATCTCACCAACCAAGAAGATCAAGGGTCTCAAACAGATGCCATATGCTGCTCGGTTAAAAAAACTCCAGCTCTACTCAGTTGCATACCGCCTACTTCGAGGCGATCTATGCCTGACATACAAAGCTATGTCAAATCCAGAATTAATGGACATGCTCCACCTCAGTAAATCTAAATCCCTTAGAGCCACACCTTGAGGGACTTGAACCTCAGCACAGAAATAAATAGAACTTGCTGGAGGGACAGGTTCATAACCCAGAGGCTCCCTTCGCTCTGGAATAGAATTCCAGTTCATGTGAGGCAGAGCACCTCACTGAATCTCTTCAAGAAGAATCTCGATAGGTGGATGGGGGATCGTAGGTTTGTCCCAGGGATTACTCCGGTGTCACTATTAGACAGAGGCACAGTAAACTAAACCTTAAAAAGGGCACAGTATACTCAAACCAAGGGGTGGCGTAAGCCATACAGAATCGGGCTAGGCTTATAATTGCCCCAGGGCAGATAGCCTAGCATGAACCTATGAACCTATGAACCTATGAACCAGAGATCAATGTAGAGCATTGGAAATCTTTCTTCTCATAATATAGGATAGGTAAATGTAATACAATACATATATAAGTAGTTACTGGATTTAAAATTTAGGATTTTTTACTGGTCTTTTATAGAATGTATGTTATAATAAAAATGAAGCTAATTTTAGACCAGACACTTTTTTATTGATGACTAGCACGAAAATTGGATATATATCTATCGTGGTTTGTTTTGTACAGTAACAAAAGAATCTCTTTGTGTGTGTGTGTGTGTGTGTGTGTGTGTGTGTGTGTGTGTGTGTATGTGTGTGTGTGTGTGTGTGTGTGTGTGTGTGTGTGTGTGTGTGTGTGTGTGTGTGTGTGTGTGTGTGTATATAAGTTCAAAGCTTAGTACTAGGCTATCTGCCCTTTTAAGCCTAGGCAAATATTCCATTCCAAAGTTAAGATTCAAACCTTGTGCATTGTATATATGAGATAAACCCAGTGTGACTCATACTGTCAAAAGCAATTTAACCCAAAGGGATATTTTTTCCAATAATTTTTTATCTCTTCTGGTACTTAGTTACTTAAATTTTGCATTTATCTTTATTTAGTTGTTATATTTGGGGGCCATTTTATGACTGAAATAAGGCACTCAGATGTGCAGCCTATATTGTCTAGTAGAGCACGCCCTGTTGCTAAACAGTAAACACACTCGTTGGGCAGGACTCATTAAGCTCTGTATAAGCTCCATGTTTCTGTGTACACGATGGTGGGCAGTGCGTGGCAGTGTGCAATGCATATTAATGAGGTACGGCACACCTAAGTGAGGTTTTGCAGCTTGTGCCAGTGTTGCTGGTCATAAAACCTTGTAAATCAACATGGATATTAAGTCTGTGTAAAGGAGAGCACAGACGGTCCACCCACCCCCAAATGAACAGTACACATCACATCATGCAGACCATCCCTCTCAATCTGTTAGGGCAAGACATCTGGATAAAGCCATAAATAATGTGTGGCAAAAGGGCCAGAAATGGGTTCACTTTTTAAATATTGCTCTTACAAAAATATATATATACCTTTACTGTAACTAGTGTAGTCCAGATTCAGATTTGCTGTATCCAGGACTGTATGTAAGCTTCTGAACCCCCCCAAGCTTTCTGTTGGAAGGAAGCCTTCTAGCTTATCAGTGGGAGTGGTAAGCACTAGGTAACCTATCTACCACATAAGGAGTGGTTCTGGCCCAGAAATTGTAGTTATTGGCCGTTTGGGCAGTTTTTCCATCTCTCTCAACTTTCTGATTTAAAAGCCCGCATTTGCACTTGTTTCCCCCTTTTCCTGTAACTAGTTTAATCCAGATACAGATTCTTAGTTTTAGTACTTGAATTTGCTTATTCGTGATCAGCACTTGTTCAGAACTTGTAAGCACTAAATAACGTACTAATTACTACAGCACTCAACCTTCCTTATTACCTAGAGGAAAACAGTTTTGGTACTTACTTTCCTCACTTGCTTAGAGAAAAACAGCTCTTGTACTCATTTTCCTCACTTATCTAGAGGAAAATAGTTGTTTATTCAGGCATGTCCAAGGGCCAGCTCCCAGTGTTCTCTCTTGTCTATCTGATGAATCTGGGCAGCTTCTGGCAATGTAGAAATTGCCTCATGTACACAGACAACCCTCTCCTCCTACCACCCAACAATACAACCTGTGAGAGATGCACTTATCTAGCCAAACTGGAGGTAAAGCTCTCCAATCTAGACTGAACTTGACAGTCAAGAGGAGAAGGTAAACACTTGCACCACACCACACTCATCACATAGTCTCACTAAATCCACACATAGAAACACAAAAACATTTGCGGAGGCTCTCAATAATAATCTGCTCAAGCAACAGAGACCTCCAAAGCAGAAATGCAAGCAACCTCCACCCCCAACACAACCCAAATGACACATAGCCCGCAAACTCAGTGTGCCACTCAACCGCAGCCAATAAGGCAAAACAACATACTTAACAAACTAGTCATAGGTGACTCTATAGTCAGGCACACTGATGTCCCACTCACTAGGCTAAACAAGGAGAAGGTTACTCTCAGCTGCCTGTTTGTTGCCGGGATCCGCCACAAAACCCACGCACTCAGGTCACTCCGCAACAAGTACAAATATGACTCTGTCATTGTCCATGTTGGTGTGAATGACCTGAGACATACCTCCCTGGACTACATGAAAGGAGACATGGAAGAGATCTCCGATCTTGTAGCCCAGGCAGGTATGACCCTAGCCCTGAGTAGCATTCTGCCATCACCCAGAATGATGCCGCAGTACAAGGACAAAATGATTGACTTCAACAATTGGCTAAGCTTCTGGTGCCATTCTAAAGAGATCCAGTATCTGTCTGCCTGGGATGACATAGTCGACAGACCACGATGCTTTGCCAGAGATGGCCTGCACCTGTCACCCCTGGGATTCTGGATACTGGCTAAGGTTCTTGCCACCCCTATATTGCCTTTTTTAGGCAAGGTTCAAATGATGAATTCACCACCATAACAGGAACAGGCAAGTAAAAATTGAGGGTGATGCTACTCAATGCTAGCAGTCTAAATCTCAAAATGCACTCATTCGCGGCACTCCTTAAAATGGAGAACATCGATATCTGTGCAGTGACTGAGACCTGGTTCAAGGTTCCAGAGAGCACCCCTGGACTACCAGACTATAACTCATACCACACTTTTTGGTCATGTAACCTGGACCAGAACACCAAAGGCGGAGGTGTGTCATATTCATTAAGGATATCCACACCTCCAGGCTAGTTGCTCAGCATAATGCATCCGAGGTTATCCAAGTGCAACTAACTCTGGGCAAAACTGCAATCCAAATTGTAGCTTGCTACAGATCACCCACCATGCCCTAGAATTCCCACTCTTCTTTTCATGATGTACTGGAAAATATTAGGGTTCAACCAAACACCCTAATAATGGGCAATTTCAACTACCCCACCATTAACTGCACCAACTCCTTTGCTCAACGCTTATCAACTTATCCATACCCCCACCAGGGGCAACAATATCCTAGATCTAGTCATTACCAACATGAGTGACCGGTGTTCCATACCTGAAGTCAGTGCCTCATTGGTCCGATCTGACCATAAGCTAATTACCCTAGATATCCACATTCTGCCCCCACCCCCCATTAAGGAAACCATGGTAAAAAATTTCTCCAAAGCCAACTTCATGCTTATTAAGACAGAAGTGGTGAACTTCATGACACCCGTGCAGATAGACAATACAGTTATGACTACTGAATCCTACATAATTGCACTTTATAAGCACTTACATGAGTGCATGGATCACGCTATCCCAAACAGAACCAAGACTCTATCCTCCAAAAAAAAGGAAGCCAATGTGGTGGTCCCCTGCCATAAACAAACTGTACAACAGAAGGAAGAAACTATTGCAAAAGAGAGTAAAATCCCATGAGTGGAGGAGCTTCCTGGTCAGCCTCAGTAAGAAGCTGCGATCCCTGATAAAATCCTCCAAAGCTAGTTACTAAAACAAAATCGCAACTGATTCTAAAGACAACCACAAAGCATTCTATAGCTATGCCAAGAATCTCAATGGCAACACTCAGATCTGCTCTGAGTTACAGCACAAAGGCACTAAATATACAGACCCAACTGATATTGCCAACATCATGGCAGATAGGTTCAGTGCTAACTTTACCCCCCTCTCACCCCCTAAAGAGCCCATCTCTATACCGGAAGAATGCAAAGTTCCTGTAATCACGGCTGTACAGGTAAAAACCACACTCTCCAAAGCCAAACTGGCAAACTCATGGGACCAGACAACATCCCAGGCTGCGTTCTACACAAACTACAGAATGAACTGGCACCCTACCTAAGTACCATGTTCAATCATAGCCTCACCTCAGGCTTTGTGCCTGCTGAATGGTGTACAGTGATGGTTATCCCACTCCATAAGGGGGGAGCCACCATGGACCCCGGGAACTACCGCCCCATTAGCCTGATGAGCCTGGTCTGCAAGGCCATGGAACGTATCATCATGGAACTTATAAACAAAGACATTGGTAATCTCCAAACTCTGGACCCCACCCAGTTCGGGTTTGTAAAAGGCAGATCATGTCTCCTAAACCTGATAGACTTCTTTGTAGTAGTCACCAAAGCCATAGATGAGGGTAAGGTGGTTCACACAGCCTATCTAGATCTTGCCAAGGCTTTCGACACCATCCCCCACTCTGGAATTATAGATAAACTCACTAAACTAGGTATAAATCCCTATCTCACAAGATGGGTTGCCAAGTGGCTCACTGACAGAACCCACACTGTGAAAGTAGCAGACTCCAAATCCGACTTCAGACTAGTGACAAATGGAGTACCACAGGGTTCAGTCCTGGGTCCTCTCCTGTTTGGTATCTACTTCTCTGAAGTACAGGCTAACACAGAAGGTCTTTGGCTAACGAAGTTTGCAGATGACTGCAAATTAGGAGCCATAATCGAAACTCCTAATGATGTGGACATTCTACAAAAGGGCCTCACTGAGACAGATGCCTGGTGTCAAAGCCATGGCCTCAAGCTCAATGCCAAAAAGTGCATTGTCATCCCCTTTGGTAAAAACTCTGTACCCATAAACTACAACATAGGCGGTAGTCTACGTAACACCGAAAGTGTGATAAGAGACCTTGGGACACAGGTGGACAGTAGTCTCTCCTTTGATAATCACATCGCCACAGTAGTCAGGAAATCCTTCTACGTGGCACACCTCATCACGAAAGGTTTCTCATCCAGAAAAAAAGAGTTCATTGTTCCCCTCTACTAGTCACTCATTAGACTCATTATAGAGTACAATGCCCCTTTTGGTATGTACCTCACAAGAGATCTACAACAACTGGAAAGGCCATAGAAATACCTCACAAAGAGGATTACTGGCCTCAAACAGATGCCCTATGAAGACCGTCTCAAAAAACTCCAGCTTTACTCCGTCACATATCACCTACTCAGAGGTGATCTCTGCCTAACATACAAAGCTATGTCAAACCCAGAGCTGTTGAATGTGAGGTCTCATGGAGCATGCCTGGCAAGGATGAAGGAAGCATGTGGTATGTATGCATATATAAAGTGCTGTTATTGTAGCTTTAACTGTTAAAGATGGATTTTGTTATTGTTATTTTTGTTATCTTTGTTATTTTTGTTATTTGTTATTGTCATTCTCACCAACCTCCACATGTCCCTAAAGAACAAGCTTCAATCATGTTATCATAAAACAGTTAAACTTGCAACTGGCATATCTTACTGCTGGTCTACTTCAGACTGACAAACCAGAAGACTGAATCCCAAAAGACTGAAAATTCAAAATACTGAACACATTTTTAATGCAGGGAGCAAGCCCCCCTGCACCCCTCATGTTAGGGGCTGTGCCTCCCACACCCCCTGATACCTATATATACCAACTCCAGGATCACACAACAGTGGAGAAGGGACAAATTCCATCATTTTGGTATTTTGAAATTTCAGTCTTTTTGGATTTGGTGTTTTAGTTTTTCAGTCTTCTGAAGTAGACCTCTTATCGTACACACCACTGTTATGCTTTTAACAAACTAAACTGAATTCTCTCATTACCTTAACATTGTACAACTATCTCTTGTTCATAAAATAATAAACAAACAGCTGCACCACTTTAAAACCTATTTTACAACCCTATAACCCATCCTAAAATCTCCGTTCCACAAATAAACAGCTGTTAAATGTATACAAACCCAACAAAAGAGCTTGACATAGCATCTACTCCTATGCTATTGTAAAACATTGGAATGCCCTACCTCAAAATATCAGTGCCTTAGATTCTTTTAAGACTTACAAACTTACACTAAAAAAATCACTTTCTCAACACTCACATCTGCCCTTGTTCTTTAACTAAAGACTACTACACTTAATTTATCTCCCTTGACTTCTTCTCCCCCTCCCCTGATACGTCTCCTCTAACCCCCAGTTACTAACTCTCTTCCTATCTTTTCTCCTGCAAAAAGTTGCTTTTAATTCTATCTACTTCCCCTTTCCAGTTTTTCTAAACTACTTCCATACATCTTCTTATCTACTATGACTACTTTTTCTTAACAAACCTTTCACTATACAATTCTCATGCACCTCATTTAAAATGTATCACAGTTACCTCCCTAATGAATTCCTCTCCTTGATATTTTCTGGACCTCATTGAATATCTATTCATATTAACCTGCCTACCGTGACTTCATCTCTCTTGATTATCCCTCATGTTTGCTATTATATTTATACAATTATACTCTCTTCCCTATGTCTTACCCTTACTGAACCTTTATCCTTATACATACAAAACTACTATAGTTTATGTCCTTGTATAACTGCGTCTGCTCTGATAGTGCTGTACAGCTCTAACTAGAATTTGTTCTGAACTGTTTGTCATCTACTATAACCTGTCATCTAGCCACATGATAAACTGTATAATGTTTAAGAATGTATGTATGTATGTATGTATGCTTAGGTATAACTGTAAAAACGAATAATGTCTGTACTTGTTTCTAGAAATGTTATGTACTGTTTAGTTATAACTGTAAATTGTTTCATGTCTGTATCTGTTTTGGAGCTTTCCTCTTCAGGCCTCTTCTGAAAATAGGTTCCTGACCCAGTCAGACTTTCCCGGTCACCAAATGTCAATAAATAAATCAATAAATAGCTACATACATACATAAATACATAAATAAATAAATAAATAAATAAATACATTTCAGACAGTTGTATATAATTGAGCATGCATATTTCAACTGTAAAAGAAAGTATACACGGCAGACTCTGTAGCACAAAGCAACCATGTTTGTATTCTCAAATAACAGTGAACAGGCATGCATAAAGTGCAAAAGGACAGTATGAATGCAGTAGACAGTAGTCCAAAGGAAAAGTGCAGTATTACAGTAGTCAGTAGCTGTGGGTTCGAAGACCACACTTCCCACATATACAATAGGGTGTACCATAGTGTTATCTATTTAGCATTATATACAGAATACTGTTATCTAGTCATCATTATAGCAAGTTACTTTCAGACCTCAATACCTCTGGTATGACTGGCTTGCTGTCAAGTGTAACCATGCATATGTGCAATATATGCACACATGAATTATTGCTGGCGGATATCTGATCTGTACTACAGTGTACATCTGTTAGTAACTGGATAGTCTTCAAAGTAATAAAGAAATTTCGTGCGAGTTGGTAGTGTTAGAAGTAAAATGTAACAGAATAGAGTGAAATAACTGTAGAAAGCTTTTGTATATTAACTATGAAGTTAGCAATGTTTTCCTTTTCTTTTCACTCCACCTATTTTTTCTTCAGTTTTTTGTTTTCATTTTGTTATTATTATGTATAATTTTATATTTCTTTGTTTTAATTTATTTTTTTATTTTGTTTGTATTTGTTATTATATATTTTTCCTTATTTTTTGTTATTAATATGTAAAATTTTTGTTTTTCTTTGTTCACCTATTTATTTTTTATGTGTCTATTTTTTTTATTTTCATTTATTTGGTATGTTTTCTATTTTATAATTGTACATTCATGTTTTTTTTTTTTACTACAGCACAGCAAGGTATGCGGGTCCACCCATTATCCTCCTACTCTCACTCCACCAGCTACAGCACCAAGATCCAGCATGTCTGAGTGCAGCCTGGTAGCACCCTCTCTGATCCCCTGCAATACCTGGGCCCTCAGGTAGTTGTGCCCCAGTGGATAGGCCTGTGGTCCCATTTGGGAGAAGTGGTGGAAGGGGCACATTTATCAATAGGAATAAGTTGCCAGGCATGATGCATAGGATTGTCCACATGCCTAAGCCTGAGGGAGCACCTGCTCACTGTCCTGGTACAGAGTACCCATTGTAGATGCACATGCTGAGCACTGCAGCCACCAGCACAGTGAGGGGACAGTGGCGAAAGTCCACTGGGTGAGGACATGACTCAGACTGTCACCCATCCAAACATCCATGAGACCTCGATTTCCCTACCCTCACCCCAACTATTGTGATCACCCCCTCTTGTGTATTTCACCATCCTTGTATCTTGTCTTGCATGCCTGTCTGTCAGCAATTGCTTCCGCACCTTCCCAAAATGCCTGCCCTAGAAATGCCTATGTCCCTTCCCTAACATTCCTCTCTCACCAAAAAAAGGGCACCTGTCCCAAAAAAAAATATTCCCATACATAGCTGTCTATTTCACACACTTGTCTACTTGACACACTTGATTCAGTCCAATTGGTTATACAACATGATTATGTTGTTGTGACCTCTGTCTCTGGAGGTGAAAGTCTAAATTCAGTTGATATTGTATACATCTGATCACGTTTTACTGTTGAAGAAATGGATAGCTATGGTTCTTTCCTACACCCTTCCTGCACATTAATTCACTCATTTCACTTTGTTTTTTCCATTGCTTGCTCCCCATTTCAGCATGTTCCTATCTTCCCCATTTGCTTTCTTTAAAGAATCATTGAGTGATGATGCACAATGCGCACCATTGCTAAGCAACAGGAAAAGGCAGTAGTATCAGTAAATGTATGTAAAATTAGCATATACACTTGTATAATTCATGCTTACACCCCATTTCAAACCCAGTGCCAGCTGCCTCCAACAATAATGCATTAACCCATCTGGACACACAGTTTCTTAGCAGGTGTATTTTATGCAGTCAATATTAACTGTCACATGTTACGACCATATTTAGCCTTGTACTCCTCATTGCTTGCTGTTTATATCACCAGTGTCATATTTGCTATATTAACTGTGTATGAAGCATCATTGCATGATAGACATTAATGTTTTACAAAGCCTTAGTGCGCAATCCCCATTTATTTTTACAAAGCATGTGTGTGCCATTCTCTGCATCATGCAGCCTTGCTACGCAAGAAAAATAAAATGTTAATAAATAGCAGAAATAAGAATTGTAGGGAATAGTATTGGCTACAGCTTTGTTTGAAACCAGTTCTATGTGGCCAATGAAAGGAACTTATCATTGGCTGAAGTCAATTACAACCTGCAGCCAAATATTCAATTAAGTAGCAGGTGAATGCAACAGCAGTGAAGTCTGCAAGTGTGTAAAATACACCTGCTACATAACTGACTCTGTAGCATCATCTGTTAATGCATTGATCTAACCTTGCTTTGGTTCAGATGGTACTGGGTTCGAATGCAAGGGTATGTAACAGTTTCACATACTTTTAAGTTTAAAGAAACATTATAAATTGGGATACTCATGAATCTGTGTCATCATTTTTGTGGAACATGGTAGTGGTGTCACATATAGGTTTATATAGTAGTTGTAATTGTTTTTCCCATAGGTGCGCATTGTGCAATGCACACCATCATGCACCATTGTGCACAGAGTCTTTAAAGAAAAGAAATGTGGAAGACAGGAAAGTGGTGAAATGGGGAGAAAGCAGGGGATAAAACAAAGAGAAAGGAAGGCAGAAATGTGCAGGAAGGGTGTAGGAAAGAACTATAGCCATCCATTTCTGCAACAGAAAATGCTGATAATATATCATGACTATTCTAGGGCAGGCATGTTGAGAAGGTGATGATTGTTAGCTGAATTTGGATTGTCACCTCAAAAGAGAGAAGTAACCACACTACAATCATGTTGTATGGCCAACTGGATCAAATCAAGGGTGTCATGAAGACACTGTTGTGAAATGGAGAGCTATGTATGGGGTGATATTTTTTAGGGAGCAGGTGCCCTTTTCTTCCTTTCGGGCAGAGAGAGAGAAATGTCGGGGTAGGGACCTATGTATGTGTGGGTAAAGTAAGGTGGGTAGGTGAGGAAGCAATGGCAGACAGACAGGACATACAAGATGAGACACAGGGATGATGAAGGACACAAGAGGGGTTGAACACCGTGGCTGGGGAGAGGGGGACATCAAGAATGCATGGATGTCAAGTTTGGAGACAGTGAGAATTGAATCCTCACCCAGTAGACTGTCATCACTGTCACCTCACTGCACTGATGGCTGCATTATCCAACATCAGCTTCTCCTTGTATTATTCAGAACAATGATGGAGAGCAGTACCTCCACCCAGCATAGATGTGCATCAACAGTGTGATGCACAATCCTACACACCAACCCTGGCAGTTCATTGCAGGTGATAAAATCACCACCTCTACCACTGCTCCTGGAGGAAACCACTGGCCTATCCTGAGGGGGAAGAACTATCTGAGAGCCCAGGTAGTTCAGGGCAGCAGAGGGGTGCAACCAAGGTGTGCCCCTGACATGCTGGGATGTGGTGCAGTAGCTGGTGGAGTGGGGGCAGGTGACTCTCATGGAACAGGCCTACCCCACTATGCTGTGGAAAGAAAGAAATAAAAGAACGTAAAAAGGGAGAACATTAGCAACATCATAAATGACATACAAAACAGTGATACAATTATTTTACTCTGTTATGTTACCTTTACTATAAACAATACAAAAAAAACTTTTTATAATGTGTCAGAATACCCAGTTGATAACAGATGCACACTATAGTACAGATTTCGGCATTCAATCCTTGATGTGCAGATATATTGCCCATATGCAGGTTCCAGTTCTACTAATTACATTTTCCAGCAGGCCATTTCTACCACTGCTTGAGAGGTCTGCAGTTAGAATGCATTAATGATAAAAACACAACAGTACTTGTTCATTTGGTAATTGTGGTGTTTGAACCCACAACTGCTGACTTCTCTCTACAACCATAGTGTACGGTGTTCCCACTGAGTACTGCATGTATACTTTCCTTTTACTGTTGTGAGATGTATGCTGTAGTTTATAGTACTGTATTCATAGGCCTCAAACTCTTACAGCATTAAATGTAGACAAAGTTATATGGAATAGGGGACCAAAGTCCGAAAAATAGGGACAGCTCTTACATACTTGCTCTTACAAACTTATTAAGCTAATACAGTAACAGGTTTTGCACTTGGATGACTTTTTTGCAGGGTTTGGGGTCTAAATCGCACATATCTGACATTAGTTAGTGATGTTAGTCCTCAACCCTTATGCAATTATGTGATTGTAAAGCGCAATTATATCTGTAACTATACAAATACTGGACAATCTGTGAAAATCTGTACAGTTGACAGGTATTACTGCATTACATACCAACTATGCCCATACCTCACAACCTCAAACAGCCACAAATGTGGACCAAGCAAAAAATACTGGGGGTACAAAAGTGCATAATTCTACAAACCTAGAAAAGTGATACAATAACAAGCTTTGCATTAGGACAGATGTTCTGAAAGAAGTATGACACCTCTCAACTGTACAGATTTTCACAGAATGTCCAGATTTTGGCCTCATATTTTGTGGTCCATTTTTCAATAAGATTGTGGTTTTCAAGCAAATTAGTCGTAAATCATTAAAGACTGAAGTTAGAAAATAATGACAGACATTTGAGTTTCAGACTTGATATCCTTCTGAAAATTCATGCAAATGCAAAACCTGTTATTCTATCAACTAAGTTTGTAAGAGCAAAATTTAAAAAGTGCCCCTATTTTTGGGCCATTATCCCACTTTTATTTCTGGCTTTGTCCAGATGTCTTGTTCTAAGAGGTTGAGCGCTATGAGTATGAGACAAAAATATAATTTTCTGACTGCAGTCCTCAGTGCTTCGGCTAAGATTTACCAGACAAACACAATTTATGAGAAGCAAACCAAAATTATGAGCAGCAATCTGAACATTCTGCAAAACTCATACATTTGGAAGGTATTACAAAGCAGTGTTTAACTTTTAATGCTACAATAACAGTACTGTTGTGATGCATACATAAGACATGCTGCTCACATCCTTGCCAATCGACTTTCAACAACATTCAGATAATGATCTGCCTCAGCTCTAGAAATAACAGAAGAGAATACCATTATGAATGCCAAGTCTGACTATATGCAGTGTTAAACTATTGCAAGTAATGGAAGAAAGTACACTTACACATCTTTGGGGTACCACCAGTCCGACATTCCTCGATCTAATGGTCAAAGGTATCCCACTTCCACATCCTGAGGAGTTGATAGTGGTTTCAACACTGTTCATCATTGTGGGGGATACCAGAAGCACTGGACAGAACCCAGGCCAGACTATTCCATGCCTCTGTCCTTGATTGTGAGTCATGATAGTGCCTCTGCAAGAGCCGGGGCCTATGTTCATTCACCAGGAGTCCAACAAACACTTTGGATTCCTGGACACACCACCTTTGAGCCCTAAATCTCAAACCCTCACCAGAAACCCCTTCCAT
This sequence comes from Protopterus annectens, assembly GCF_019279795.1. Classification (NCBI taxonomy): domain Eukaryota; kingdom Metazoa; phylum Chordata; order Ceratodontiformes; family Protopteridae; genus Protopterus; species Protopterus annectens. Next base: position 225,638,683 of record NC_056750.1, read on the forward strand.
ATCTGTCACAGAACAAGTCCAATGTAGAATGATAGTCCCCTGCCAATTGCATGTATTTGCATTTACTCTGAGGGCGCACCTTCTGATTTGGCAAAATTTGAAAAAGCAACACATCACTTACCATCATGCAATCAGGGTGCAATGTCTTTGTGAGATGGTAAAAGATGCAGACGTTTGGTAACTAATGCAATTTCTATGTTATTTGAGATACAGGAAATTCTGTGACCATGTTGGACCAATGGGAAGAGCATGCCAAGCCACATAGCAGGAATATACTTGCTGAACATAGTACACATTATATCCATGCTCATACTTTTGCTATTAACTACACAATACATAGATTAATAACACTAACAGCTATTACCACACAAAAGTTATAAAATAATATCTGTATGTGTCAGTTCATAAATACTGCAATGTCACAACAGTAGGACAAAGACTGCACATCTTGTACTCAAACCCAGAAACATCTAGCCTTCAGACCTAGACTTAACACCTACAGCCACAGAATAAGTTGCATAACATCCCCTAAGTTAGTATTCATTGTTAAGTTCTTGCTATTAACCGCAGTGCAATGGTGCTTAGTGGGTTTACGCGATGCATAATTACATTACTAGAAAGCATCTGATTTCTATTTTTGGCTGTCTGAGTCCTGTCTTCTACCTGAGTGGTCCAGCCATCCATTTTGTGCAATGCTGCAAAACTGATTAGCTACCCAAACCTGTTTGTGCGCAAACAATGCACCCCACAATTCAATCCCCCTTCACCCACTAAAGTAAGACAGAAGGTGAAAGAAAAAAGGGGAAATACAGTTTGTTACTGCACAAGATGTATGTCTGCAGAGGTCTGGATTTCCAAGCTCACTCTAATACACCTTCAGAAAACAGGATGGGTGCTTTATCCCTGTTGGCCACATACACATAGCTTGACAGCAAATAACTTTAAGTTATCCATCACACAACAGTCTTCCACAATGTATTTTAAACTGATATCAAGCCATCAGCTGTTATTTATACATGCAATATATGAAGTAGGTTTGGATGTACTGCACTTAGTGACTGCACAACTGTTAAGGCTATTGCTTGAAATTATACCAATCTGTGTTGCTTGGCCATTCAGCACTTATCTGACCAGTATTCAGAAATACGCAATGTGAACACCAGTCTATCTCATTTATCTTACTGTGTGCATGTGTATATTTACTGAGAATAGTATGCTATGCAGTTGTCAGCAAATAAAGGCCAGGTTGGATGGTGCAAACAACCAAACACTGCTCAGTTGGTGGTGGGAGCAAAGGTGAATTCCTGTTATGGGACATGCAAAGGTAAACTGTTCTTACGAGGGGGTGGGCCAAGCTGAGGTCATGTTATGGCCCAACTTCTCTATGTAAAAACATTAAATTACAAATTAAACATTAAATTACAAATATATGATGCTAAACTGAGACCATGCATTGATCACCAGTACTTTGGAGAGTTAATGAATGTGTGAATCTTGCATGGCTGAAGACTACTACTTTCTAATGGACATATACAAGTGAAATAACTCTGTTGTTTCATGTTACCTAAATTTCTGTACACATCTCTCACCTTTTACCTGCTTAATGTACCACACGAGGAAACACAAGTACATGACATAATAGTATTATACATTACAGTACATGTTTAGCACTTATCATGTAAATGTTGTGTCTGTACTCCACAGTTTGTGACATCCCTTGGAAAAAACAGCATGGGGTCTGCATAGATGCTTTATATCTTGTTGAATATCCTCAAAAGATTGATTAATTAGCATGCAATTAATCTACCTATTCAGCAATTAGCATCTGTGGAGTACAGACCGGGACAGATGAAATGCATTAATAATGTACTCCATTATAAAATGGCAAATGTGTAGCTGGCTAAACTAACATTGAGGAGAATTAGTACATTGTTCAACTCTCTAAGATAACTGCATTTCTTCACAGTATTTCTCTACAGAGGAGTACTGCACTCCAGCAGGTATGTTCCCATTTTTTAACCTACATAATGCATGTGCTGGAATGTAGTTAAAAATAAATATTAAGTAATGGCTTTCACATTTAATCTGTATGCATTACTTAGAAGTGTAATTATGGCAAGGCCTTGGTGGTCAAGTCATTTCAGAGGTACACAGCATTGAAAATACCTGAAAAGGGAATGCTGTGTTATAAATACTTACAAATGTTACATGGTCAGGTCCTTTGATAGCACTTTTAGCATCTCAAAGATGTTTTGTTAGCACAAGGGGTCTTTAGCCTGTCATTTTGTTTGGGGAGGCAAAGGCAAGTTAGTGCTAGGGCACTCAATAGACTGCACTGTTATTTTGGGTGGGTAAAAATATTATACTTACTGCTATGGCATAAACAAGTTTCTCTTGTTAGTCTCCCTGTTTTGTATCCTCCATCTGGTTATTTTTAATAATATGCAGACTCCTTCATGTTTATCCAGGGGGGATACTGACAGCTTTCCTTTACTGTTTATCTGTAAACAATTAAGCTGTATTTATGTGATCCTCATGTATTACCATTCTTTTGTCTTGTAGGACACAATATGTCTGCTCATAGGCCCCCATTTACAGATGCAGAGAATAATCTGATAATTGATGCCTTAAGGCAACATGCTGCTTTGCTGCTGTCCAGGGCAGGCCAATATGGCTGAGCATACATCCCTCTGGGATGAATTAGTGGCCAACATTTACACTGTTGGGTGACACAATTGCACATATGAGCAGGTGCAGCAAAGAGCACCAGACACGGTAGCTGCTGCACGTAGATGTGCAGCTGCAGTGGCACATGATTGTCAAGTCACAGGTGGAGGGCCTGCTGCAAAACTCCATCTCACTGCCACTGAGGAATTCCTGGTGAGCATTGCCAACAAGAACAGCTCCCAGCAATCCATGGCACATTGTGTTCTGGATGTAGGCACAACTCCTACATCCCAAGAGGAGCTTCCAGGTATGTTTCATTAGATAATAATTAAAATACTGTGAAATAGTGCACTAATTTCAGTAATGTATATTTCTGTGTTAGTTGTTTGTTGGGTGGGTGGATTTAGAATTGCCACAAGTTAGAAGCATTTGTGTTGTCATTTGAGGTACTGCAGATATAGAGTTGTAAATGTATTACCCCCTGTATAGACAAATTTCAAGATATCTTATAATGTGTCCTCTCAGACATGTTGCATGTATTGGTGTACTGTCTGTATTAGTGACAGCAGTGTACTTTTCTACCATATATTGCAGTATAGTAGTGTAGGCATTAATGCATTCCTGTATTTCTCCTTTTTTATGAGAGCACTCTGATACCAGATACCAGTGTCTCCATAGACACTGATGATGATGACCAAACTGAAGCCCAGCTGTAGGGTGCAGCGGTTGAATCTGGAACAGAGGTTGACATCCAGTGACCCCCTTCATTTTCCACTGACACAGACAGTAGGTTTATGCCTACCCAGACCATTAAGGTCAGAGATATTGGACAGGTCGAGGATGATGACATTGAGCAGGGGAGTGTGGCTACTGTGGCTACAGTGCCTGTTGAATCTGTGTGTAGCCAAAGTGTTGGCGAAGTGTCATGCAGGAGGGTTGGTAGGGATGCTCAGAGGAGGCCTGCTGTCTCTCCTCCATCTGCTGCAGGTATCTCTTCCCGTGTCACTCAATGGATGTTTATGGCTGCCATGAAGACATAGGCTCATTCTGAAAGGCAACCCAGACAAATTCTCAGGGTTCTAGATGTGGCACAGTCTGACATCATTGCCTGCCTCCACCATGTAGCCAATTCAGTGGATTGGTTGAATGACATGTTGGAACATGGAGTGTCTGTGATGGAATGAGGGATTTATATCATGGACCATGCAGTGTCTGTGATGACATGTCTGCTGGGAGGGGGACATCGTCCACATGGGTGTAGGTCAGCCACACCATCTGCTGCTAGCCAAAGTGGTCATGCCCTATCATGCTCCCCTAGTGGCAGCTCTTCCCCTACACTGTCAAGGAGTGTGCTGTCCACACCCAGATATGGCAGGTCCTGGGGTCATTTCCCTGGATTTCCTGTGAAGGGAGCTCATCCAGTAAACAACAGTCACAATCAGGTAGTAGCACTGCATCTGACCTTGGTCATGGAGGTGCCAGTGTGTCTCCTGGCAGAGCCAGGCCTTGTGCTTAGGGCAGCAATGATGAACCAACAACTTTAGCATGCACAGCTCACACCTGTCCAACTTACCAAGATGTAGAGCTAGCACTGAGCTTGGCTGTGTTCATGCACACTGTCACACACCACTTTCACATGGAGGACCCTACAGACACACACACAACAGTTACATGGCTCCGTCCACCTGCTTCCCCATTCTTACACACACACACACACACACACACACACACACACACACACACACACACACACACACACACACACACACAAAACAACAACCTTTGTTGTCAGCTTAGACCTCCTGCCCCCCCTCCCCTACAACACCCTGTGCAAGTGATGATAACTCTGCCATATCCCTGACTTCTCTCTTTTGGATTTAGGGAAACTAAAGCTTTATGTCTGATGCACAGGATGCTTAGCTACAATATTGCTTAGCATATCTACATTTGTGTTGTTTAAATGTTAATTGCACCTGTGAATTATATTTGTCTTGCTAAGTTGTACAGTGGATAGCATCATCATTTTAATACTTAATAGTATATTCTCTTGTAAGGTTTGTGAAGTCAACAACTGCAATGTGTTGCATTACTTTCTAACTGTTCTCTTTAATGATTATCCAGTGCAAATATATGGTGCACATCATAAGTCAGGCCATCACATTCAGATCTCTGCACTGCATGACAGCACTGTAATATAATCTCATCAGAACAGTACAGTATTATGTTCTCTGTTGCACGTAGCTCACTATAAACATGCATCTGCAGGACATCCCACAGGGCTTTCTCATCAAGCTAACACAGAGCCAACAAACCATGCCATGATGTATGTGCAAAGATTAAAACACATGCCACTTTAGTTGTATCACTTGATGTGATGCCTGCCTGACATATAGGCCACTGTCTGATCATGACCTGGTGATATACATGCATAAACAGTACTCTTGATATAGCCAGCATCATCAGCATTCTCAGCTGAGCATATGGGAATAACAGTGCCCCGCCTGCTGGCATAAAATGCTGTTTGCAACATCAAGTTACAGCTGACTCACACAGAGACACACACAGTTGCCTGCAGTGAGAATAGAACCCCTACTGATTTAAGTACACAGACTACAGATCACTGAACATAACAGACACATCATGGCACAAGTCTGTCTTGTATTGGTTCTGACCACCCTTTATAGCTGATGACATCAACAGTGTCTGTTGAGGAGAATATAACAGTGTCCCACATGCTGGTGTAAAATGCTCTCTGTAGTAGCAAGTTACAGCTGACTCACACCCACACATACAATTGACTGCAGTAAGAATAGAAACCCTACCTGTCTAAACACACAGACTACAGAACACAGTACTTAATGCACGTGCCACTGAACAAGTCTGACTTACACAGGAGAGCAGATGGACTTATAGTTGATGACATCAGCAGGCCCTGTGGGAGACAACAGCTTGGGAGGCTAGTATGGAATGGCTGTTAGGGATGAGCAGCTATTACAAAAGTGACCAGCCATGCCATTGTAGAGCATACCTCTCAACCTCTTAAAGCAAGAAATCTGGACAAAGCCATAAATAAAAGTTGGACAAAGGCCCAAAAATAGGGACAATTTTTAAATATTGCTCTTACAAACTTAGAAATTTGATAGAATAACAGATTTTGTATTTTCATGAATTTTCTGAAAGGTATGAATTCTGAAACTCAAATGCCTGTCATTATTTTCTAACTTCAGTCTTTAATGATTTGCCACTAATTTGCTACAAAACTGCACAATTTTATGAAAAACACACCAAAAATATGGGGAAAAAATCTGGATATTCTGGAAAAATCTGTATAGCTGAAAGGTACCTGTGGGGTACCACTTGTGCTCTGCTGCTTAAAGTCACACACACACAGTTGACTGTAGTGAGATTAAAATGCCTACCTACATAAGTGCACAGACTATGGAACACAGGACTTAATACATGTGCCGTGGAACAAGTCTAACTTTTATAGTAGTGCAGGTGAACTTAAAGTAGATGACATCAGCAGGCCCTGTGGGAGACAACAGCTTGGGAGCCATTATAGAATGACTGTGTAGGGATGAGCAGTTATCAAAAAACATGGCCAGCCATGCCAGTGGAGAAGTAATTGCAGAATAGCAACACACATGCAGTCAACTGAAGTGAAAACAGAACCCCTACCCATCTAAGTGCACAGACTACAGAACAAAATACGCAACACACAGGCCATGGAACAAGTCTAACTTATACACCAGTGCAGGTGAACTTATAGTATGTGACATCAGCAGGCCATGTGAGGAACAACAGCTTGAGAGGCCTGCATAGGCATATGAAGTCATAGTGTCATATCAGGCTAGTAGCCTAATAACACTAGGCTGCTTAGAAGCCTAGCTTTATAACAACACAAGTACCCTTACTGAGCATATTTGGATATTTGAGTTTAGCAGAGTAAGGCTAGCATCACCAACTGGCCCTGTCCATGAGGGGCACACAACATTATAAATTACACTTTGTTGTATGGTTGATATATGTATGGAAAAAATTAACTGAGATCCAAGGGTTATAATGTTTGTGGCTGTGTAGCCAACACATGGACTGAAATCAGACAACCTCATGTATACATTTCCATAGCACATTAGGCCATATCTCTCAGACTTTTATAGCAAGGAATATGTACAAAGCCATACATGTTGGGTTGAAAAAGGACAAAACATATTTTACATACTGCTCTTACAAATTTACACAGTTGATAGAATAACATGTTTTGCATATGTGAATTGTCTGAAGGGTAGGAGTTTTGAAATTCAAATGTCTGTCATTGTTTTCTGGCTTAGATAGTCAAGTATTTTCAAATTATTTGCTAGAAAACAAACTTTTTATTAGGAGCAGGGGAAAACTGTGATGCCAAAATCAGTATATTCTACAAATATCTAAACAGTTGAAAGGTGTGCATTGGGCAGTAGATTTGCACTATAGTTAGCTAATTGTGTATGTGCATGTGAGATACAGCTGTTTGCATATATGTAAGCAGTCTGCAAACATGAGCAGCATGGCTAATGTGTGACAGTTACTTTTCACTGGCTTTTTGTGCTGACTAAAAGCATTTATTGAATGTATTCAGTTTCTGTGTCTGCCTGTCTGCTACCTAGGTGGCCCAGTGTCACTCCCCTACCTCGGGCACAATAAAAGAGTCTTTGTGGGTTCCATTTAAGGTGCTTTATTTTATACAAACACATCACTATAGAGGCTTCTTACTTTAACTTATGTAACTTATATACAAACTAACAACTCTGATTATGCTTGCTCTCTCTCTGGTTGCTCTTTCAAAATAGCACTAGGGATTGCACATGTCTGGAATTTATACAGGCATGTACAGCCTTACATGCTTCTTAAAGATACAGCATACACATTGTGGCACTATGATCTATATTCTCCCTTTTTGAGAAACAGATCAAACAAATGTTATGAGACTATCCGGCATGCAGAAATCACAGGTAGCCTTTAGTCATGCATTATACAATACTAAATACACATGTATGTACAATCAAGTCCACATTGCTGCATATTTCACACTGGCCTTAGTTACCCATACATATCATGTGACATAAAACTGGGAATCAAATTTAGCAACTGGAACAGTTACTGCAAAATGATTGACCTGTGGAATGTTCAAATCATTTTCTGGAATGGAATCAGAATTTTGAACACATTCTGGTTGGAAATAATGTTTGATTCACTCTTAGATTTAGAGTTTGCATCACAGAAACAATGCTGTGATTACAATGATGATGATGATTCTGGTACAGGAAGAAGATGTCTGCAGTTTCTTCTATATTCCACACCCCTGGAGTCTACCAAGTAGGATCTCGGCTCTGCACAGATGCCTGTAATCTGTCCTATTCGATCAAAACCTTTTGTTGTCTGAATTCATACCATCTCTCCTTCCCTCAACAGATGAAGTAATCTGCTTGATATGTTGTAACTAGATTTATGGATATTACACTTCTTAAACAATTGAGTTTTTATGGGTTTATTGTTCTTGGGTTTTGGCTGCAACAAACTAGAAGAAATAGGTAGTGTTGTTTTAGTTTGCCTGTAAATTAGTATTTCAGCAGGTGAGCCAAGAATATTGTCATGGGATATGTTTCTGAGATTAAGCAAATTTAAGAACACATCAGTATTGTAACGATTTGACCTTTCAAGTAATTGATTTGCACTTTGTACTGCACATTCAGCTAGACCATTGGACTAAGGATTTTCAGGACGACTACTGACATGTAGAAAGTCCCATTCTTTTGCAAATTTCTGAAACAACTGGCTAGTGAATTGAGTACCATTGTCAGAAAAAAGTTTGTGTGGACTACCATGAACTGTGAAATGACATTTCAACTTAGTAATAAAAGCAGTGGCTGTTAGGTTAGGTAGTAGATCAATCTCAAACCAATTTGAATAAGAGTCTATCAAAACTAAGTAGTGTTGATTGTTCCATTCAAAGATATCAGTTGCTACGGTAGACCAGGGTAGTTCAGGAACTGGATGTAGCTAAAGTGGATCTCTTTGCAAATGTGATCTGTTACTACTGCATACTGAACAAGAAGAAAGAACTCTATCAATATCTCTTGGTAATGAAGGCCAAAATACTAATTCTCTTGCTCTATTCTTAGTAGATGTGGACCTCGGGTGACCACGATGCAAAATCTGGATATATTCTTGTTGTAAGGAAGCAGGAACAACAATTTTAGGACCTTTGAAAATAATGCCATCTTCCATCAACAATTCAGCTCTGTAAGGAAAATACATTTGCACTTCAGGTGGTATACTAGATTGCTTTGACGGCCATCCAACATTAATGCAGTGATTGAGCTTTTGTAAAATTGGATCAGTCTGAGTGTGATCTCTTAACCCATCAAGTCTAGCAGTGGAAAAATTATGCACTACCATCATGTCAAAGTCAAAGTTCTCTGTGTCAAGCGGTTCTGTTGTATTTCAGAGTGATCTGGATAGTATCAGCCAGATAGAGCAATTTGCCTTTTGTGCAGACAATTTTAAAATTGTACTTTTGCAATTTGAGCATCATTCTTTGTAATATCACTGGAGTAGAATACTTAGGCGTCTTTACAGTAGTAACTTGATGTTGGTGGTCAATTTCAATCTGAATAGTTCGACCATAAATGTAACCATGAAACTTGGAACATGCAAATACTACTGCCAAAAGCTCCTTCTCAATTTGAGCATATTGCATCTCAGTTTGGGTTACTGTTCTAGATGCATAGGCTGCTGGTCTGCCCTCTTGAAATATGACTGCACCTAGACCAAATTTTGAAGCATCACAGGAAAGAGTAACTGGTTTATTCAAATCATAGTATCTTAATGTAGGTGGGGTGGCAGTTTTCTGCTTGAGGTTGTCAAATGCCTTTTGGTGCTCTTCCAACCATGACCATGCAACATTTTTTGCGTGTGGCCTCCATTAAAGATGCTGTAAACTCACTGACGTCTGGTATAAATTTGCCTAAATAGTTAACCATGCCCAGGAAATGCTGTAAAGCTTGTACACTGTCTGGTGCTGGCATTTCAAATATAGCTGCTTGATTGGTTGGGTCTGGTCTCAAGCCTGTACTTGTAAACAAATGTCCTACATACATAACTTCTTTAAGTCTGAATTTGCACTTCAGAGGATTAAGCTTCAAGTTTACTTCACATGCTCTGTCTCGAACTTTCATGAGGTTTCTGTCATGCTCTGCTTCACCATTGACTCCAACCAATAGATCATCTACTATTACGGCACAAGGATAACCCGAACAAATTTGCTCCATTGCATACTGAATACTTCACTTTTTTAGAATTTTTTCCAAATGGCATCCATAGGAATCTATAGCTGCCAAACAGAGTACCAATAGTAGTTAGAAATAAGGATTTGTGATCCAGCATCACTTGCCAAAATGAACTCTTTGCATCCAAAACAGAAAATACAGTGGCATTTGGTATTAGAGATGCAACTTCTTTGACAGATCTCTTGGGTCAATGCATATTCTTATTTTCATCTGAGCCTTTTTTATTAGTGGCTACCATGGGCGACACTCATTCAGATAGTTCTGTGATTGGACAAATCACACTTTGCTGCACGATTTTAACCAAGTGAACCTTAACTTTATCTTGCAAAGCTATTAGAACTTTTCTTGCTAATCTGACTACTGGAGTGAACTCTGGGTCTAACCATGGAATATACAACTGGAAATTTGTTTACATTGTCATCAAAAACATCAGCATACACTGAAAAAATGGCTTTGGAGAAACTGGAACTCAGAAATGCACTTACATGGTCACCTTCTTTAGCAAAAGAAAGTAGATTCATTCTTAAACTATCTTTGAGACCCAGTAAAGATTGCATTCGTCTTTAGACTACATAAAATAACAAGTTGTAACAGATCTCAGCCAAATAACATGAAAGCATCGCTGAACCTTTGGTTTGAATTTCTTCACCTCCATAAGTAACATGTCTCGCACAACTGGTTACATTGAGTTATTCATTAGTTCTCACTTTTGCAAATGTGTCTACTGATATAACATTACACTTTGAACCAGTGTCTACTTTGAGCTCTGTGGATTTTCCATTAATTTGGACAGTACAAAACACTTCAGTTCTTGTTAATAAGTTTACTGCATCTACTCTTTCACCAAGCACTGATACACCATCTACATAAAAAGCTGATTGCTTTGGCTTTACTTGATCAACTTGCTTTTTTATTAGACCTTTCTTTACAACTGTGTGAGGCTTACTTGATTTGCAAAAGTTTTGGAAATGGTTACATTTTTTTAAACTTGTAACATTGCTAACCATATGCTAAGCACTTTTCTCTTTTAGATTCATGATTTGTACCACAATTGCGACAGTTAACAATAAAGCTAGATTTGGGTTTTGCTGATTTATGCTTATACTGCACTGAGCTGGTGCAAGCCCCTTTCTTAGAACTTTCTGAAAAGCCACGTGCATTTTTTGGAAATGTTGTAGCTTCCATGTGCTTCGACCTGCTCTTGTTTGCCACGTGTTGCATACTATCTACATTTGATCTGGAACTAAATGAAATCATGCTCTTTTCACTTGAAAGCATACTTGTGTGTTTTTCTGTCACCTCATGGACTTGACAAATGTCTATTGCTTTGCTCAATGTTAAATCACTGTCACGAAGTAAAATCTTTCTCACAGCAGCACTATTAATACCACACACAAGCCTGTCCTTTATCAGCTCATCCTTTAAATCACCAAATCGACACATTTTTAACTCTGTTTCTCAAGTCAGTTATATAAGTTGCAAATGTTTCCCCTGGTTTCTGATCTCGTGTGTGAAACAAGTGCCTCTCTAATGTAATATTCATCTGTGGATTACATATTTCTCTGAACTTGTGCTTCAAACACTCGGGGTCTTCCCTTGATTCAGCCTGTACAACAATATGATGGTCTCCGCCTTTTCCTTCATATACTGCTGCTGCATACATAAATGAATGCTCTCTTTCTATAACCTGTAATCCAGGTAGGTTTAGCAAAATGAATGCCTTGGTGGGTGCATATCTATCTGCATAAGGTGCTTGTATAAAAATATTGTACTCTTGCTCAGATATTCTTCAATTCTGTGCAATATTCTGATGAAACACAACTGGTAGGAGCTTTCAAAATCCATCTGTCATACCATACTAACACACACGAGCAAAGGGTTTTGCAAATAAGCACAAACACTCATGCACATATGCCAGAAACTACTGCCAGTATTTGTTCAATGCCTTTGTGCTCTGAACTTATACCTTTGGAGTTTTTGGAATCATGCAAATGAACAAACATGTAGTACCTTCGAATAACTGAACTTATAAAATAAATTTCATGGGTGCTCTGGTACTTTTGTAATATCACTGGAAAGGCTAAAATGCTAAAGTCATTTACCACCATTTGCTAAAGTTATTTACCATCATTTTAAGAAAAATTTGATAACTTTATGATGTGACTGAATGACTCACAATCACTATAATACTCTTGTAATGTCAGCTTTTGCAAAAAATCACCTTTTATCAGTATAAGAAACGTCAAGTAAATGCACAATGTGAATAAATCAAACATCTGTTGCCCAAAACTCAATGACTTTTGGAAGTAATTGCACTTTGCAAATAACTGCATACAGTCCACTGAAATGTCTCCAAAATTGTGGTACCTTGCTAGGCAAATCTCTACAGTACAAGAAGCACTCTGTAATGGTGGCAGTTTGCAAACACAGCAAGCACAAGAAACTTTTCAAAATAGCTATACTTTGGCTGAATTTCATGAAACAGTTGCACTTTGCATAAAATAAACTCTTCAAAATGCATGCACAGTAACAAGCACACACTGTAAGCATTTTTACACATTTTGAGATACTTCAAACTTTAGTTATGCCCTTGATACAATACAAAGTCATAGTTATGCCCAAACATAGCACTTGCCAAAGCACATATGGTCACTTTGTTTTATTTTTACTTAATGTGCCCTTTTTTCTTCTTATTATTATATTTGTTTTGCTTGCTTAAGCCTTTTTGTGTCCAATGTACTTTCCTTGTGCTTGTTTGACTCTAAATATGCCCAGCTTTGCCTTAAACACACTCATTTTGGTTTAAACATACTTGTTTCACCAATTACTTTTATTTAAAAAATTTTATTTAGTTAACAAACTTTTCATGCTTTCCGCTTGCCTGATAATGTGGCTTGTGCCCTCATAATGCCCCTTTTTTGTCTTTTGTATCAAAGAAATAGTTTGTGCTATTTCTCATTACCTTTGATTCTTTCTGGCTCTGTTTGTGCTCTTTTCTCTCAGTGTTACCTTTGCTGTCATCTTTGCACCTCATAGCTCTGAATATTCTTCTGTCCTCGATCCCGGTCCTAAAACCATGTTGCTCTCCTACCTCAGACACAATAGAAGAGTCTTCATGGGTTCTGTTTAAGCAGCTTTATTTTATACAAACACATCACTATAGAGGCTTACTGACTTTAACTTAAGTAATTTATATACAGACTAACAACTGTGATTATGTATGTTCTTTCTCTGGCTGCTCCTACAACATGGCACTAGGTATTGCACATGTCTGGAATTTATACATGCACATGCAGCCTTGTATGCTTCTTAAAGACATAGCATACACACTCTTGTACTATGATCTACACCCAGTATTAGCAATGCTGAGCTTCGCGCAAGCCACATAAGCACAGCCAAACCTGCAGTCATCTGTTTATGCTATGCAGTGCATCACAAAAACTGTGGAATAAAACAAAAAAGAAAAGTAGGAAAATAAATGGAAAGGGAGACATAAGTGAACTAACCATGAGCAAGGTATGGCATACACACTACAAAATGATACTACACATCAGATATTTCTACATAGGTCAGGATGTGAACACTCACACCACTGCAGATTTAGAAAATGGGATGGATGCCTTAGCCCTCTTTGCCACTTAAGCAGCTTTGCAGCAAAGAACTGAAGTCATTGTTCACACAAACAAATTCATCAGAATGTACCCTGCTATGAGATCTTCAGCTGTGACTTGTACTTCTAACCCTCTTTAGTATATTTGTAGGTAGTGGACTTACTAATTACACAACCTGTTAAGATTCTATTTTCAAATTGACAGCTTTGTCTTACTTGTCTGTGTTACTTGGTACTTCATCAGTTATCTGAGGAGTACTGTCAGACATTCAAGTGTGTAAGGCATTCAGTATCCTTGGCCTTAAAAAGTGTGCAGATATTAACTGGGAGTTATATGATATGCATTTGCCAGCAGATGAAGGCCAGGTTGGATGGCACAAACAACCATATACTGTTCATTTGGGGGGACCATTGCTGAGTTACTGTTAAGGCACATGCAAGGCTACACTGCTGTTGAGGGGGAGGAGCTCATGTACTGTTATGTCACAAACAAGCATAGCCTATTCTTTTGTGGGTAAGAAGTTGTTACAGCTATGGCACAAACAAGCATAGCCTGCTCTTTTAGGGAGCAAAAGTTGGTTACTGCTATGGCACAAACAAGGATTGGATGCTCTTTTAGGGAGCAAAGGTCAGTTACTGCTATGGCACAAACAAGGATCGGATGCTCTTTTAGGGAGCAAAGGTCGGTTACTGCTATGGCACAAACAAGGATTGGATGCTCTTGTTACTCTCCTTGTTCTGCTTTCTGCCTGTTGTTTGATCTTGGAAAGGGTTGTGAAGTCAGAAACTGCAATGTGTATCAGTACTGTCTAACTTCTCTCTTTATGGATGTTTCAGTACAACTGTATGGTGCAAAATTAAGGCCATGTAGTGAGCATCAGTGTCCCTCAGAGGTAGAACTGAGTGAATATTTGACTCCTGAGGCTTTGTACTTACTAATGGACACATACGAGTAAAGTAAAAGTCTCTCTGCTGTCACATTTTAAAGTACTTTTTGCACAAATCTACAGCACTATTTACTTAATTACTGTTCCAAAGTACAAAATACTGGGGTATGCCATAATATCATTCAAAATCTATAGTCTAGGTTTAGGAATTACCTTGCAAATGCAGCAGTGGGCACATTTTGAGTTCAGGGCTGACTCTGTCTGATGTAAGAAGTACACAGTCAGTACATGGGGAGATACAGAGTGTGTGAGTTGCTTGGCACCAGTTTTACTATGTGTGCAAGTAGGAGAAAGGTATAATGCACCTACGTAGTCAGTGAATGTGCTATGCATTGGCTTTTAGCCAAAGAAAGGACATACTGAGCACACCTATGTTTACCTGCAGGCAGAGCAGCTGATGGTTCCTCCTCTGTGCCCTCCTCTGACTGTGGTTGTGGTGATCTAGGCAGTGGTGGGACAATGCATGCCCCTTCCCCTAGCTGATTCTGCTGCAGCTGTTTCCGCAAGATCAGATTGTGCAGCATAGCACATACTTTAAAGACTTGTGCATATGTTTCTGGATTATACTGCAGGACTCCACCAAATGTATCTAGGCACCAGAACCGTGACTTCAACAGCCCAAACACATGCTCTATGATGATTCTGGTTTGGATTTGTGCCTCATTATGGTGTTCTACCGTGGGTGTGTGTGCATTTCTAATGGGTGTCATCATCCATGGTTCCAGTGCATAGCAGCATCCTGCAATAAATGGCCCTGTGGGATTTCCCCCATATCAAACATATGATGCAGCTGTGATGTATGCCAGATACGGGAGTCATGATAACTTCCAAGGTACCAGCACACACATTCAATATTATTCCCTGGGCATTGCACATGAATTGGCAGTTGATGGAGTGGTATCCCTTGTGGATAATGTAGATTCTACCCTACTCACCAAGTGGTGCCTTGATGTGTACATGAGTGCTATCTATGGCACTCAGGGTAGAACTGTTGTATATTGCTAGCCATCTCCTCAAAACTATAGGGAAAACAAATGCGCTCACTGATATGTATGAGCATAGCATCCAGGAATTGGTGAAGGATCCTGGATATTGGTGCCTGTGACACACCCCTCATGTCCCCAGTTGGTCTTTGAAAAGTACCTGTAGCTAATATTCTGAGGGCTACATATACCTTAGTTTCCACTGGTATGGGTTCCCCCTCGATTGATTCTGGCTCTGAGTTGATGGCAGCCAAGCTCACAGAGTTCTTGTAACATGTCCCTGTCCAGCCTGCAGTGCTCTACAATCTCCAGGTCATGTAACATCTGATACGTTACCCTGGTCCTAAACACCTTTCTCCTTCTTGGTCTAGGCCTATTGTCATCAGCACCAGCAGCATTGACTTCAGCGTCTAGCACATGCAGATGTAGAATAGCTGCAGCAGCCCCTAGTGTTGTGTCAGTTAAAATTTCCTTGTCTGTGCTCCAGTGGTAGTGGTATGAAACTATCAAGTTTTTATGTTTTGATATATCAATTGTGTTAATCTAAGTGTTTAATTGACGTGAAAATTTCATTGGATGTGTGATTATGGTTTGGGTATTTATATGTGGTATTTAGTAGTGTATGATGATTCTGATGAAGATTTTTACAAAAGCGCAAAATCCTTTGTATATGGACATTAAATATTAATCTTATATACCAGCGTGGCTTGGTTGTTTTTCCTGGACTATACAGCTCCCTGTTTTGTTTTTTTTAGTGTTTGACTTGTCTCCTTTTTGTGGTTCTACAGTTTTGTGTCTTGGGGCAGTATGTCTGGGCCAGGATTAGAGTCAAATGGCTTGGAGAAATTAAGCCAGAGTGTGGGGCTTGGTTCAAGAATTAATCGGGAAGGTTAACAGTATGCAGCAACTATTTGATCGCACATCTGGTAGGGAAAACGAATTTCAGCAAACTCCTTCTTGTTTGCTCACTACCGGGCTGAGAACTAATTCATCTGTGGGCCCTTCAGGTGGTGAGCTGGTTAATGTATCAAATGGTCCTTCTATCAACTTTAAACAGTGGCTTATGGGGTCTGTTTCTTTTGAAGAGCTTGGTCACAATCCGGAGCCACAGACCCTAAGGAATGCCATTGTTTCCTTTGAAAAATCTATTTTCAAGTGTAAAAAGTTGCAACTTGAGAATGCATACCTGCTTGAATGCATAAGGGTGAGAAGGATTCCCAAGGGTCTCCCATCTTGGAAGTTCCCCAATGGGGTCAGAGCGGGTTCTCCTTTTCATGAGGAGCTTAATCAACTCTTTGACTTGCATGGATGTGAATTATTAGAGTGCCTTGTCAAAATAATCAAAAGGAGATTGATGCTCTGATCGCTGAGTCAGAAAGACTTGATAATGCAATCAATAATGATTTACTGTTCCTGGAATACAAAAATGACTTTGTGGCCACTTTTAAAAAGGTGGAGTTGGATTTAAATAAAATCAGAAACAAGGAGAAAAAATTCGAAAGGGACCGCGTAGCCTGTGTGGAAGGGAAGTCATACACCAAACCACCATTAACAATCAGAACAAAGATGTTCATGATGTCCCTCAATGGGAGGGATCTTCCAGGTCAGATAATCAGGCCCATGCACAAACGGAAGTCGCTTTAGGTGGAAATCAGGTGAATGAGCCTCAGAGATCTGAATGGATACAGAATCAGAAGAACAGTGCCAACGGTGGTTATCACAATTCCTGGAGCTATCGTCAGGGGAGCTGTTGGCAGGAGAAACACATACAATTGGAAATGGAAATGGATGAGACTTATGACTGTACGGCTGGATTGTCCGTTATGGAAGATGTTACAAAAGATGCTGTTGAAATTATTCATAACCTAGCAGGTGATGTTACTTTATATAACTACAGTGACTTTAAGTGTAACAGTGAACATACAAATCTATTAAGTAGGGGTGAACTGTTTGTCCCCTCAGCAAGTTTTAAAATTGACAAATTACTAATTGATTTGAAACTGTTCCTTAGAAAAGTGTCTTTTAAGCTTTTGTTTAAAGGGGAATTGTATGGTTCAGGGCAGGTTTTAAAGAGAAGCAGTTTATTTAACCCCCTTTGCCTTTACCCTTAATTATCTTTGAAAAGCTGATGGAGTTTGAATTTAGGTATTTGAAGGATAAATATTCCTATGTATATGATAATTTAAGTACCCAGGAATCTATGTTGCTGAGTGAACCTTCAAACAATAACAGCTCAGGCTTATGAAACCCGACAAAGGGGATGGGATGGTCATCATGAGCAAAGATGATTATGTTAACAAAATGCTCTATAATGTTAACAATAGTGATTTATATGAGGAAACCTCTTTGAGTTTCATTAAAATAGCCTATCAATGTATTGATTTCTATCTGCAGGACATGATGGATGAGGACGAAATATCCCAGGATGTGTATGGGTATTTCCAAGTTAAGCATCCAGTTGTACCATGTATTTTTGGTATTCCCAAAATACAAAAGAGTACAAATAATCCACCTATGAGGCGAATTGTCAGTGCTAGAAAGTCTAAGACCCACCCCCTTGGGAAATATGTAGATATTATCCTAAAGAATTGTTTGGACTCATTCAATCATATATGCAAGGATTCCTGGGGCATTTTGATGAAGATGAAAAAGGTGGAATTTTCCGAACAGTGTGTTTTTATTACCATAGGTGTGATTGAATTGTTTAATGTTGTTCCCCATGAGATGGGACTAGAATGGTTCTCCGATTTTCTTTGTGAATGTATGGCCTTTGACAATAACATGGTTAATGTCTTAGTATTGTGCATGGAATTGGTACTAAAGTACAGTTTGTTGTACCTCGAAGGACAGTATTTCAGACAAAGAAAAGTGGTAGCGATGGGGGCTGCATGTGCCCCCATCTTTGCCAATATCATCCTGTTACAATGGGAGAAGCATGTTCTGTTTCCACACTTTGGGGTTAAACCACAGAGTTTATATCTCCGGTTTTTGGATGATATTGTTATTGTGTGGGATAGAACTGTTGGTGAAATTGAGGGCTTCATGGATTTTTTGAACTCTTTGACTCTTTTTTGAGGTTCACACATCAATATAATTCTTCTTCCATTAACTATTTGAATGTCACAATTTCTAAAGATTTAGGTAATAAGAACTGGGTTAGTACCATCTACTGTAAACCCACATATAGTAACAGCATCTTACACTATGAGAGTAGTCATCCTTTCCACCAAAAGTCCGGGATAGTTAAGGGTCAATATATTCGCCTTGCCCAGATGGTGTCTAATTGGGAACAATTTTTGCAGGAGTTGGAAAAACTTGGTACCATGTTTTCCTGTAGGGGGTACCCAGCTAGTTTGGTGTCACAGGTGGCTGATGACATCAAAACAAGGAGGGCTAGTGGGGTCATTTTTCCCTTTATCAGTTCCCCGGTGATTCCTGGTGGTGATGAACCTAGAAGAAATAAGACCAATGATAATATGGATTTGCAGGGGGCCTTCATTACCCAGTTTTCTAATGAGGCATCTCTCATTAAGGGCATTTTATTTAAATATTGGAACATATTTTCCCTTTTTAAAGACATGACCAGTATAGCAGGGAATAGACCCTGGATAGTTTTTAGGAGAGGAAAAACCCTAAAAAATTTCTTCGAACATCCAACCATTGACTTTGGTCCCTATTTTACTAACAAAAAATGGGGAACATACAGGTGTGGGAGTTGCCCACAGTATAAAGTGGTGTTGGAAGGGGACCAGATTGAGGTAAACCATTGTGTCTTTCGCTCCAAGTCTTATAGTAACTGTAATATCATAGGGGTCATTTACCTGGCGAAGGGTCTAAAATGTGAACATTTTTATGTGGGAAAGACAAAGAGAACGTTTAGAGAATGTCTGTGTGGACATGGGTTGGATATAAAGAAAGGAGATATGAGAAATGCCCTGTCCAAACATATTAATGATAATAGTGACCATGGTTTTGGCTTTTTTGTCTTCAAATGTGTGCAGAAGGATCTCATGGGGGACCATGGGAGGATATATTGGAGGCTAGAGAGCTAAGCTGGCAACTTAGACTCAATGCTACTCCCCCCCAGGCCTCAATGAAAGTTTGTCTATTACATGTGTTCTAAAGTTAAAATCATATGTTGTTCATATTCAGGTAGTGTAAGTTCTTCTACTTTTAGGTATGTTCTTTATATTGTATGGTTAAA
Organism: Protopterus annectens; assembly: GCF_019279795.1. Taxonomy (NCBI): domain Eukaryota; kingdom Metazoa; phylum Chordata; order Ceratodontiformes; family Protopteridae; genus Protopterus; species Protopterus annectens. The sequence goes on from NC_056750.1 coordinate 225,658,422, forward strand.
ATGCCTTCTCTGGTGTTTGATACAATTATGTTTTGATATATCAATTGTGTTAATCTCAGTGTTTAATTGACGGGGAAATTTCATTGGATGTGTGATTATGGGTTGGGTATCTATATGTGGCATTTAGTAGTGTATGATGATTCTGATGAAGTTTTTTTACAAAAGCACTAATTATTTTTTTTTTATTTGTGTTTAAGTCTAACTCTAACCATATCCATTTAGATTTTTCAGTAAAGGAGAAAAGAAAAAGATACTCTACATACATTTAGCTTTATATCTATCTCTAGCACAAATAAGCAAAAAAAAAAAAAAAAAAAAAAAAAAAAAAAAAACAGCTAATTACAGGGTAAAAAACAAAACTAAAGCTAAATAATCTGTATAGGATGCAGTTAAGTAACTATAGAGCTAGTCAGGTTTGGAGCAATGACAATCCTTTGTATATGGACATTAAATTTTAATCTTATATACCAGTGTGGCTTGGTTGTTTTTCCTGGACCATACAGCTGCCTGTTTTGGATTTTTAACACTAGAGAAATGTTTTACATGTTTTTGAGAGTACTGATGAATAATATATCACTGTAATGCACCTTAAAGGGAAGATCTGCTCAGTGTGGATGCTGCTAAATGGTGAAGGAAGGACTACCCCTAGTGGAAATTGGGAGGTTTTCTTGAACTCATAGAAAGCATAAGTGAGAGGGCTCAGAGGGATAACTAGGACAAGGAAGAAGTAATATGGTATTTACTTTGGTCAAGGAAGTCATCTTTGCAGCAAGATGAAAAAAATGAAAATGTTAATTATAATCACACTATAATGAGTCATAAGGATTAATGGGATATAGACATTATATCAAAAAGTTGTTTCATCGAAGTAAGGAAAGGCTGGTACAGTTAATACAGTTATTACAGGGGCTCTAGTGTACATGGATATATAAATGTGTACCTGTGGGGTAGGGAGACAGTGTGTTTATGTTATCCAAGACCCTATCTGGCTGAACAGGTGCTATTTCCATAGCTGCAGTACCTCTCATGTCATAGTGCTGTGAAGCACAGCAGGTCTTGTTGTTGTTATTATGTTTCATGACACAGCTAAGGAATCCTCTGTTTGGCCTCATAATATGTAGATGAGTAGCTTCACAGTAGCTTTGTGTGGCATTATATGGTGTATCTGCATCTTACTGAGGCTGACCATGGATCAATTTCCACTCATGTGTTGACCCTTGCAACAGTTACTACCTTCTGTGGTACAGTTTAAGGCAGGATACCACCAGTTTGCCTTCATGGTTGTGTTTGTTTGAATCCAGTTTCTGTTTCAATGGCATGATCACTGCACATATGTGAGTGCTTAAAGTGCATTTGTGTAGGACCCTGCATTTGCACATGCATTGTACATCTGCATGGGTGCCATGACAGTCACCACTTCACTCTTAAGGAGCATAACATTGGCTTTGAAGACTGACCATGTGTGGCATACTGTTAGCCCTGTTGGTGTGACTATGGTGATCCAGGTCATTGGTGTTGATGACATCCAACATGCATTGAGCACATGTGTTGGTACATGATGAGTCTTCCCGGTTCATAATGGGATAGCTGAGTGGCCATGATTATAGTGACCTGTCTCACAACTGGTATTCCCCATTACAGCACAATGACAGTTGTGATTTCTGAGGCATGGTGGATGATCTGTCACAAGGTGCAATTTGGATTGCACTTTGGCACAAAGGTAGTTGCTCAGCATAATGCATCTTACGTTGTGCAAGTGCAACTTGTGTGGGGGTGTACATATCCCTCAAGAAGTTGGACACACCTGTGGCCCATGTGTTCCAATAAAGGATGTTTGCCAAGAGGTGAGGTATGTGTTATAACATGGTCATGCAGGGGTGCTCTCCAAAGCATTGAACCATATCTCACTCACTGCACAGTTATGTTCTCCATGTTTCAGATTGCCGTAAGTGAGTCCATATTGAGTACCTGATTTGTATCATTGAGTAGCAAGACCCACAGTTTATTTCTTGGCTGTCCCTGTTGCACCAGTTGACTTTCACTTGAACCTGGTATGATGAGCGCACTATAGTGGATGCATGGGCCGTTGCCAGTATCCAGATTCTCAGAGGTGACAGGTGCAGACCCTGTCTAGCAAAGCATCATGGTCTATCAACCATGTTATCCCAGGCAGAGAGATGTTGGATACACTTTGAATTATACCAGTAAATGTCATGATTGTGGAATACAATCCTTGTCCCTGTACTGTTGCATCATTCTGGCCACTGGCAGAATGCTACCCAGGCCTTGGGACATACCCATATGGTCTACATGACCTGACAGTTCCTACATGTGTTTCCATGCAGTCCAGGCTACTGCATCACAGGTCCTGCACAACAACATAGCATATGCTAGAGACATGTGTATAGGTCTAAAGGTGGTCGGAGCATATGGGTATGTGGCTAGTCATGGCAGACAGGCAGTAGACAGTATGTTTGCCCTCATGTAGCTTGGAGTGTAACATAGTGCTAGGGTTTGCATTCGCAAATGAGTACTGTTGGCCATGTTTCCAGCCACGTGTTCTGAGGTGTGACACAATTATGCAAACTATGTCGCACAGTCTTTGTATTCTGTTGCCTGTCTATTCCAACTTGGGAGGCCTCTTGCTTGGCCAGATACTTAGAGACCTCTGTGGATGTGTGTGATATATGGTGGAATGTGTGTGTGTCCTTACTGTGTTCTGCTAAGGGTATGTGTTGGCTATGGTGATGAGATGCATGTGTTAACCTACACCACTTGACTGTCTAGTCCAGTCATGGGTGTAGTTATGGACTGCCTCCAGGATCATCCCTGTAGCTGCATCCCAGACAATGTGTGGGGTGTGGTGTTAGGCAGATTTGGCAGGGTACATGGCATAGAGAATGCATTCCCCCAGGATGGCCACATACACAAAGCTGACATTAGTAAACACCAGTATCTGAGTAGTGGACATGCCTGTATGAGCATTCAGTACTACAAGTACCACACACTGTGTTTAGTATACTTACTGCTTATGAAGATGTTCTAGACAGTGATGCTCACATGTACATATTTGAGGTATGGACATGGCAACACTAGCTATTACAGGAACATCGTAGCTACCTTTAGTAGCAATCCCCCTCTGAGGGCCACATCACATCCTGATAGTTGATTACAGATGAAGCAAGTGTGAACAGGGCTGTATCCTTGTCTGGGTATAAACTCACATACCCAGCAGAACCATGAGCTCTGTTGGGCACAGACACCCACTCCCCACACAGAGTCAAATATCAATAGACTCTGATGCAACTATTGACATGATCAGGATATAATCAGATAGTGTACACCATCACCTATGAAGCTGCTATTACACATGGGCAGCAGTTTCCTACATCTTACACACCTACTGCAGATATCACACTGGAGTTAAAGATGATATGCACCCTGCTTCATTATCAGTACTGTCAACATATTTCCAAGCAGCTGTTAGTCTGGCAATGAGAGGTTATGCTACACAAATCTACACATTCAACCAGTGTGTCTCTACTGTCAGTATCCACTCTACGTAGGTGTGCACATAGCCATTTGTCACAGCCCTGTAACAAGGGTCAGTACACATTTGCGGAACATGTACACATGCACAGCTGTCATTGATTGCAAACAATAGTAGAAAGGTGGATATTAGGCAAGGTGGACTTTTATGCAAGGCTCATAAGACAAACCCACCACCGTACATAGCACATGTAACCAGAGACTGAGGGTATTTCTACTCAATGCCGGATGTCTAAACCTCACATTGCACACACTCGAGACACTCCTCAGTATGGAAAACATCGATATCTGTGCAGTAGAAGACACCTGGTTTAAGGCTCCAGAGAGCACCCCAACACCACCAGGCTATAACTCATACCATACCTTTCAGCCACAGAACCCGGACCGGAACACAAAAGGCGGGTGTGTATCCATATTCATTAAGGATACTCACACCTCCAGGTTAGTGGTGCAGCACGATGCATCAGAGATCATCCAAGTGCAACTGACAATGAGCAACACTGCAATCCGAATTGTAGCTTGCTACAGATCACCCACCATGCCCAGGACCCACATTCCACATTTCCAGGGACACTGGGAAATATGCGGGTCCTACCAAACACCCTACTACTGGGTGATGTCAACTACCCAAACATTAACTGGGAGAACTACTCGGGTACTAACTCCCTTGCCTAGCACTTCCTAGGATTTCTCCACTCAAACACCCTGGAACAACTGGTCTACACCCCTACCAGAGGGAAGAACATATTGGACTTGGTCATCACCAACATGGGCAACCAGTGTTCCACACCCAACATCAACCCCTCGCTGGTTAGATCAGACCATAGACAAATCACTCTGGATATTCACATTCCGCCTACAACCCCAAACAAGGAAACCACCATAGAAATAATTTCCAAAGCAGACTTCATGTTGCTTATGCCCGAGGTGGAACGGTTCATAGCCCCCACAACAATGGACAATGCTGTCCATGATGCTGAAACCTATACAAAGGCACTCTATGATCATCTGCAGGAATGCATGGATCATGCTATCCCAAGTCTAACCTAGACTCACTCCTCCAAGAACAGGGAACTGGTCTGGTGGACCCCTGCCATACGCAGGCTCTACAATAGTAGGAGGTAACAAGTACAGATAAGAGCAAAATCCCTAAAAGGACAGACATCCCTATCAGTATCAGCAAGAAACTACGATCCCTCATGAAATCATCTAAGGCTAGCTTCAAAAGACAATTTCCCAAGGACCCTACAGACAACCACAAAGTGTCCTTTAGCTATGTCAAGAATCTAAGTGGGAACTCTCAGATCTGCTCAGAGTTGGTGCAGACTGGCACAAAATACACTGAACCGACTGATATCACCAGCATTTTGGCAGACATGTTCAGTGCAAACTTCACACCCCTCACAATCCCTAAACAGCCCTTAACCATACCAGATGAATGTATGGCCCCGGCAACCACCGACACACAAGATAAAACAGCCCTATTCAAAGCCACAAATGCAGCCTCAATGGGACCGGACAGTGTCCCAGGCTGTGTCTTACACAAGCTCCAAATGAACTAATCCCTCACCTAAACACACTGTTCAAACACAGACTGTCTACAGGCTACATACCCACAGAGTGGCACACAGCAACAGTGATCCCACTCCACAAAGATGGCACCACAACGGACCCCGAGAACTATTGCCCTATAAGCCTGACTAGCTTGGTCTGCAAGGCTTTGGAGCGCATCATCATGGAACTCATTAACAGAGACATTGGGTACCTCCAGACACTCTACCCAACCCAGGTCTGCTTGATGAGTGCAGATTATCCCTACTGAAACTGTTTGATGTCTTACAGTCACCTAGACTTTAGGTGTGGGGTGTGGTAGTTCACACATACTAACTGGACCTCGCTAAGGATTATGACACCATTCCCCACTCAGGTATTGTTTATAAACTCACCAGCCAGTACATACACCCATACATCACAGGTTGGATTGCCAACAGGCTTACACACAGAAACCACATGGTAAGTCTAGCAGCCTCCAGGTCCAACTCTTAACCAGTCACAACTGTTTTCCCACAAGACTTAGTCCTGGACCCCTACTGTTTGCCATATACTTTTCAGAGGTACAGCAAACACAGGTGGACTACAGCAGACTGTGTTTGGTGATTACTGCAAACTGGGGGCCATAATTGACAGTCCAGCTGTCACAGACATCCTTCAAGGGGCCTCACATAGACGAGCACAGGATGTCACAGTCATGGCCTCCAGCTGAAGGCCATGAACTGCATGGTCATTCCATGTTGGGAAAACTAATAACCTACATGGTAACACATGAGTGGCAGCCACTTTAATACAGATGGGGTAATGGATATGTGGGGCCTACATTAGATAGTGAACTCTCCTGTGACAATCATATCTCCAAAGTAATTAGGCCATCCGTCTATGTAGGCCATCTGATTACTTAAGGGTTTGCATCTAGACATACTGAGGTTATTGTGTCCCTTTACTCATCACTCATCAATCCCATCATTGAGTATGATAACCCATTTGGGATGTACCTCAGAAGACACATCCAACAGCTGGAGGGTCCACGAACATACCTCACCAAGAGCATTACTGGCCTCAGACATGTGTCCTATGCTGCCAGACTGAATGAACTCTTGCATTACTCAGTGGCATCTTGTTTACTCAGAGATGATCTTTGCTGCCCAACAAAGCCATGTCCAAGTCAGGCTTAATGGATATGCTCCACCTATGGGAATCCATGTCACAGTGAGCCACACACTGTAATGAGCTAAACCTTGCCACAACCATAACTGGAAGATGCTGAAGTGACAGATTCCTGTCACAGGTACTCCCCATGCTTTGGAACTACATCCCTGATTACATTATACAGAGCCCCTCACTAACACTCAAGGGACACCTTGCAGACTGGATGGGGAACAGTGGGCACACCCCAGGGATCCTGCAATTGGCTCTGCTCCACAGAGGGACTGTTAGTTAATCAATGGAGTGGAGACAGCAGACACATTTTGGCTAGGCTTATGAATGGCCTCGGGCAGTTAGGCATGTACCTACCTATGTACCTATGAACCTATACATACAGTATTGACACATGCTGATAGCTTAATTTACTGTTCAGGTATTGACTTACCTTGTACCAATGGCAGTTGTGTGTACAATAGTTGAGGGCTGCTTATGTATTATGCACATAGTAGACCACCTATACATGACAATTTACATGTGGTTGTGTGTGTGTGCCATCCATGTTTACTGTGTGTGCAGGTGGAGAAGGGTGTCAATCCATAGGGGCCTACACTGTCAGTGTGTGTGTGCTATACATTCCCTCTTTGCCAAGGCATGGGCATACTGGACATGCCTCCACCTGCCTACTGGGACTGGCACAGAGTGTTCATGGTCTGAGTCCCTCTGTGCCTGTGGTAATGGTGGTGGGCAGTGAGGTCCTTTACCATTCTGTCCCTGCTGCATCTGTTTCAGCAGGATCATATTGTGTAACATGGCACATACTATGAAGATGTAGGCACACGTGCCTGGAGAGTGCTGCAGGTTCCACCAGATATGTCCAAGCAACGGAACCGTAATTTCAGCATCCCAAACACACACACTATGATGATTCTGGTTTGTGTGTGTGCCTCAGTATGGCGTTCTTGCATGGGTGTGTGTGCATTTCTGATAGGAGTCATCATCCATGGTTCCAGTGCATAGCCAGCATCCCCCACCAGGTGGCCATATGGCATGTCCCCCCCTGGCAAATACATGATACAGCTGTGAGGCATGCCAGATGTGGGAGTCGTGGTAGCTTCCTGGGCTGCCAGCACACACATCCATGATAATGTCCCGAGCATTGCACATGACCTGGCAGTTGATGGAGGGGTATCCCTTGCGGTTTATGTAGTGCCTACCCTGCTCACCAGGTGGTGACGTGATGTGTATGTGCGTGCAGTCTATTGCACCCAGTACCTCCGGGTAGTCTGCCACATGGTGGAAGAGACGCATATTGCTGGCCAACTCCTCCTGTGTTTGGGGGAAGTATATCTGCTCATTGCCATGTGGTAACATGGCATCCAGAAACTGGTGGAGTACCCTGGAGATGCTGATGCCTGTGAGACCCCCAGGATATCCCCAGTTGACCTTCAGAAGGTACCTGTGGCTAGTATTCTCAAGCTTACACATACCTTTGTCTCCACTAGGATGGGTTCCCCTCTGTTATTTCTCACTCTGAGGCATGGCCGCCACAGCTCAACAATTTTCTGTATGGTGTCCCTGTCCACCCTGTGACGCTCTACTATCTCCAGATCATTTAGCCCCTGGTAGGTTACCCTTGGTCTGAACACTCTTCTACTCCTCCTCCGGTGCCTGAGGTGGTTGTCAGCATCATCCTTCACACCACCTTCAGTCTCCAACACATGCTGATGAATCAAAGCTCTGGCAGCCCCTAACATGTACATTTTAAAAGTTCCCTGTCTGTTTACACCGATGGTGCAAAGTGTTTTGGAATACACAAGTGTGTGTGAGGTGCTTTCACACTTTATACTATTGTGCTTTGGAAGCTGCTGATGTCATTGGGTGTGTATGTGCAATTCCAGCTGCAGGATATTTTACTTATGGGTTTTACAGCAGGTACTGCTATTGTGAGGCCTTTGGTGTTGAATTACACTTGGCTGCCGTGATTCATCTATTGTCCTTTACTTCATTTTTCAACCCGATTCCTCTCCCATTGCCAGGCATGCATCCAGCTACCTGCTTTCTTGTTTTGTACTTTCCCAACCCAGGATTGTGTTGCGAAATGTGTTATGTAGCTGATCTACTGCCGGTTTGCTTTGTTATGCTGTGACAGTTCTCTTATCTTTGTAGTATTGCACCTCCCCTTTCCTGTTCTGCAGGTAGCTGATAGCAGCTTTGTTAGCTGTCATCAATGCTCAATCTGAGTTCCTATGTGTTAATTACTCATTTGTACTGCAATTACCATGCTGCAGCATTTCCTTATTGTCATCCCATAACCTTCCTGTTTCAGCTGTGGTGCACGCCGCGTGCAGCCATTTACCAGGTTTCGAGTGCGTTTTCATCCACGTTCACATGCACTTTCAGTCACCTTGTGTGCTCTCAGCTAAGCAAAGCTATGGCTACTTCTACACCCCTATACTGTGGCTTTGCTTAGCAACAGGCAACCCGGATTAGCAATGCTCCAATGTGCTTACAGCTCCGGTGGCACACCCCTTTCTTGATGTCATGTTTACCTCAAGGCCACTCCTCGGTGTTGTACTGCTACACCATGTGGTACATTCTTATGCCGGCAGGGTGTTTGCGATTCAGTATTACTTGACTCATTTGCATGGCATTGTCTACTAATTCCTAGTTACCACACAGAACACTGTCACAGACCCTTAGCAACCCTTGCACCATGGTTGTGGTGTAGCATGCGTGCCATTGAATATTATGGGGAATTCATGAATTGTGTTACATTGCAGTTTTATGACTTCTAAATATATTTTCCGTGTGATCTCGTTTGTGCACCGATGCACTGCGGTTTTACTTTGTGTTAGTGTTGCCATGACATTAAATGTTATTTTTTATGTGTTGTGTATGTTTTTTTTATGCCACTGGCTATATATTTAGTCATTGGCATATATTAACATTATAATACGTAAGTTTGATCCACTTTCATGGCTCCAATTTTATGTTTGAAAAAATGTAAACCTTTTTTTTGGTTTACATTTCTGCATGCTTACGCTACACCTGCACCACTTCATGAATCGCTATATACCTTCATTTGCATTCTACAGTGCTGCGCATGGGGTAATTAGCATACATGCGCCAGGAGCTGCACAGCTCTGGCGTATGCTGGTAGTGCATGTGGAAACAGCTCATACCTGAATCGCTCGGAGGCCATATTTGGCGCTAGAAAGCCGACACTACTCCAGCGCCTGGCACAAGCTTCATGAATCCCAGAGTAGGTCTATAGTCCCAAAACAAAGACATGCTGGCCTTACTGGTAACTCTAAAAATTTTTTTGACGAAACATTAACCAGCTGATAAGAAGCTAGAAATCGCACATGTCACACATACCAACCAGAAAGAGAACAGGTTATGTATGCATGCATGCATGTCTACAGCTGATTTGATGTAATGCTCATTTGATCTAAAAAGAAAAACAGTGGTTCATTTAATTTAAAACTCATTTGATCTAAACTACAAATAACTTAATCACATTTGATCAAAAACTATGTCAGCTTGTAGAAAATTACCTTTGTTTGGTTTTGGAGGATAAGAATTATAATGCAAATAAGTATTAAACATTATTAGTTCCTTGTTAATTCTTGTTAAGTTGTACCTTCATGTAAAGAAGTTTGTGTATGTGCTTCAGCAATGATTCAGTGTGTCAAGAGTATTCTTTCTTCTTCATGGATGCATAATTGTGGAGTAAGGTGTGTGTGGGGGGAAAGGGTGCAAGGGGTTTCAACCACATAAAAAAAATTTTTGGAGATATTATTGGTGTATATAACATTATCAGTGAAATGAGTTTCCATGGGTTATGGTTTAGATCAAATGAGTTTTCAGTCAGATGAGTTACTGTGTTTTTTAGATCAAATGATCTACAGATCAAACAAACCATAATTGTATTTATATATGCATGCATATTGTTTGTATGTATGTGGGTATATATATATATATATATATATATATATATATATATATATATATATATATATATATATATATATATATATATATGTGTGTGTGTGTGTGTGTGTGTGTGTGTATACATATATTTAAATACATAATGTCAAACAGTAAACCTATAACTACCATTGTGAATTATTTTCTAGAGTCTTCTTACAACTGCTGTAACTTGTACTTAAAAAAGCTTTTGTCATACTATTGCGCATACCATTCAACCTCTAAGAGCAAGAAATCTGGACAAAGCCAGATGTAAAGAGGGACAAAGTTCAAAAATGTTAATATGGCAAAGTTTATATATATATATATATATATATATATATATATATATATATATATATATATATATATAAATATATGTGTGTGTGTGTGTGTGTGTGCATACATCTCTCTCTCTCTCTCTATATATATATATATATATATGTATATATATATATATATATATATATATATATATATATATATATATATATATATATAAATATGGGTCTACTACACTTGACTGAAGGCTCACTAGACTGAAACTCATTTGAAAGAGCACACTTCACTGAAAGCTCACTTGACTGCAACTCATTTCATTGAAAAATATATGACCTTTTCCCCATTGTAATGTGATTCTGGAGTCAATATATATATAGTATGGGGGGGCAAAGCCCCTCAACTATTTTATACATTTTAAACCATATACATGGATACTTACAACTATAATGAATATTTATTTATTTATTTATCATTTGTTGACCGGGAAAGTCCGAATAGAATAACTCTTTTTAGAACACAATATATACCCAAACTATGTGGATGGCTATGCCCCCACACTCCCCCCCAAAGTGGGAGGGCTGCACCTCCCCTACTATATATATTATCTCCAGGATTGCACTACAATGGGGAAAAGGGCATATACCTTTCAACAAAATGAGTTTCAGTCAAGTGAGCTTTCAGTCAAGTGTGCGCTGTGAAATGAGTTTCAGTCTAGTGAGCTTTCAATCAAGTGAAGTAGACCATATATATATATATATATATATATATATATATATATATATATATAGATATATATATATATATATATATATATATATATATATATATATATATATATATATATATATATATATATATATATATATATATACACACAGTATCTGTCTGCCTGGGATGACATGCTCGACAAACCATGATGCATTGCCAGAGATTTGCCAGAGATGGCCTGCACCTGTCACCCTTGGGATTCTGGATCCTGGCTAAGGCACTTGCCACCCCTATAGTGCCTTTATTAGGCAAGGTTCAAATGACAAATTCACCACCATAACAGGTACAGGCAAGCAAAATCTGAGGGTAATGCTCCTTAATGCTAGAAGTCTAAATCTCAAAATGCACTCACTCAAGGCACTCCTTAAAATGGAGAACATCGACATCTGTGCAGTGTCAGAGACCAGGTTCATGGCTCCAGAGAGCACCCTTGCATTACCAGGTTACAATTCATATCACACCTTTTGGCCACCTAACCTGGACCGAAAAACATTAAAGGCAGAGGTGTGCCCATATTTATTAAGGATACCCACACCTCCAGGCTAGTTGCTCAGCATAATGCATCCGAGATTATCCAACTGCAACTAACTCTGGGCAAGACCGCAATCCAAATTGTAGCTTACTACAGTTGCCCCACCATGCCCCAGGATTCCCACTCCTCATTTCTAGATACACTGGAAAATATTAGGGTACAACCCAACACCCTAATAATGGGCAATTACAACTACCCCACCATTAACTGGGAAAACAACTCATGTACCAACTCTTTTGCTCAACGTTTTCTGGCATTCATAAATTCCAATGCCTTGGATCAACTTATCCACACCCCCACCAGGGCAGCAATATCGTAGATCTGGTCATTACCAACATGGGTGACCAGTGTTCCACACCAAAGGTCAATTCCTCATTGTTCATATCTGACCACAAGCTAATCACCCTAGACATCCACATCCCGTCCCCACCCCCATAAGGGAAACTAATGTAAAAAATTTCTCCAAAGCCAACTTCATGCTTCTTAAGACAGAAGTGGCAAACTTCACGACACCCATGGAGACTGACAATAGAGGTACAACTGCTGAATCCTACACAGTTGCACTTTATAAGCACTTAAACGAGTGCATGGATCGTGCTATCTCTAACAGAACTAAGATGCTATCCTCCAAAAGAATGAAGCCAATCTGGTTGTCCTCTGCCATAAACAAACTCTACAACAGAAGAAAGCAACTGTTGCAAAAAAGAGTAAAATCCCATGATTGGAGAAACTCCCTGGTCAGCCTCAGTAAGAAGATGAGATCCCTCATAAAGTCCTCCGAAGCTAGTTACGAAAACAAAATTGCCACTGATTCTAAAGACAACCATAAAATATTCTATAGCTATGTCAAGAATCTCAAAGGCAACACTCAGATCTGCTCAGAGTTACAGCACAATGGCACTAAATATACAGAACCAACTGATATTGCCAACATCCTGGCAGATAGGTTCAGTGCTAACTTTATCCCTGTCTCAACCCCTAAAAGGCCCATCTCTATACCGGAAGAATGCAAAGTTCCTGTAATCATGGCTGTACAGGTAAAAACCACACTCTCCAAAGCCAAGAACACAGCATCCATGGGACCTGACAACATCCCAGGCTGCATTCTACATGAACTACAGAGAGAACTGGCACTCCACCTAAGTACCATGTTCAATCATAGCCTCACCTCAAGCTTTGTGCCCACTGAATGGCGCACAACAACGGTTATCCAACTCCACAAAGGGGTAGCCACCACGGACCATGGGAACTACCACCCCATTAGCCTGACGAGCCTGGTCTGCAAGGCCATGGAACGAATTATCATGGAACTTATAAACAAAGACATTGGTAATCTCCAAACTGTGGACCCCACCCAGTTCGGGTTTGTAAAATGCATATCATGTCTCCTAAACCTGATAGACTTCTTTGAAGCAGTCACCAAAGCCGTAGACAATGGTAAGGTGGTTCACACAGCCTATCTAGATCATGCCAAGGCTTTCAACACCATCCCCCACTCTGGCATTATAGGTAAACTCACTAAACTAGGTATAAATTCCTAAGTCACAAGATGGGTTGTCAACTGGCTCAGTGACAGAACCCACACTGTAAAAGTAGAAGACTCCAAATCTGACTTCAGACCAGTGACAAGTGGAGTACCACAGGGTTCAGTCCTGGGTCCTCTTCTCTTTGGTATCTACTTCTCTGAAGTACAGGCTAACACTGAAGGTCTTTGACTAACGAAGTTTGCAGATGACTGCAAACTAGGAGCAGTAATCGAAACTCCTAACAATGTGGACATCCTACAAAATGGCCTCACTGAGACAGATGCCTGGTGTCAAAGTCATGGCCTCAAGCTCAATGCCAAAAAGTGCATTATCATCCCCATTGGTAAAAACTCTGTACCCATGAACTACCACATAGGTGGTAGTAAACTTAACACTGAAAGTGTGATAAGAGACCTTGGGACACAGGTGGACAGTAGTCTCTCCCTTGATAATCACATCACCACTGTGGTCAGGAAATCCTTCTACGTGGCACACCTCATCACAAAAGGTTTCTCATCCAGGAAAAGATAGGTCATTGTTCCCCTGTACTTATCACTCATTAGACCCATTATAGAGTACAATGCCTCTTTTGGTATGTACCTCACAAGACATCTACAACAACTTGAAAAAACGCAGAAATACCTTACAACGAGGATTACTGGCCTCAAACAGATGCCCTATGCAGACCGTCTCAAAAATCTGCAGCTTTACTCTGTTGCATATCGCCTACTCAGAGGCGATCTCTGCCTAACATACAAAGCTATGTCAAACCCAGAGCTGCTGGACATGCTCCACTTAAAGAAATCCTTCCAAGCTACATGCTCTAGGGACCTAAACCTTGTCACCACAATAAACAGAACATGTTGGAGGGATAGATTCGTGTCCCAGAGACTTCCCATACTCTGGAACAAACTACCTATCTATATCAAACCAAGCTCCTCATTCACACTGTTCAAGAAAAATCTTGATGATTGGATGGGAAATAGGATATTCACCCCGGGGATCACTTCTGTGGTTCTGCTCGACAGTGGAACAGGAAAATAATTTTCTTGGGTGGCGAAAGCCAGGGTACCTTCTTGGCTAGGCTTATATAGGCCCTAGGGCCAATAGCCTAGTACCTCCCTATGAACCTATGAACATATATATATATATATATATATATATATATATATATATATATATGTGTGTGTGTGTAAAATGTGAAACTTGTAGCTATCATTGTGAACTATTTGCTAAAGTCTTCTCACAACTGCTGGAACTTGTGGTTAAAAAAAGATTCTGTCACGCTATTACCCATACCTCTCAACTTCTAAGTGCAAAAATATCTAGATAAAGCCAGAAATAAAGGGGGACAAAGGTAAAAAATGAGGTTCAGATTTTAAATAGTGTTCTTAAGTTAGAAAGGAGTTAGAAGAGCAGATTTTGATTTATATGCATTTTCTGAAGGATGTGAAGTCTAAAACTTAAATCTCTGTCATTATTTAGCAATTTCAGTCTTCCACAAGTTGCCAAAAAATAAAACAGAAATTATAAGAGACCAGAAATCTAATGCAAAATCTAGACAGTTGTGAGGTGTGTTATTACCTATTACCTGCTCACCTTCACTTATGGAAGTAATGTCTCGGACAAATATATCCTTTTATGTGCAGAACAGATTTTGATGGTTTGTACTTTAAATGTATCAGGGTCTGAGGCATCTATTTATCATATCAGATGCCCCATTTTATTGGTATCTGTCTGGCTATACCTACTAGCCATCAGCACTGACATTGTCTCCCATTTTCTACATGGAATTGGGATATCACATCAACAGTGGTCATCAGCTAGAACCAATGTTCACACTGCCGGATGACTAACCCTGCTTGTCACATGTTCCAAAAATTACTGATTATACATCCTCTCCCAGGGCAATATAGGTTGTTAGAGACCTGCATCACTGTTCATCATTTCAAAATTCACAAAAAGCTATATCCTGAAAACTTAATGTCACTGAGGAGAGTACAGTTTATTGTGTGAAATTCATTGCAGCTTTCACTAAAGATACAGCGTGGTAGAAACACTGCATATACATCATTAACTAAATGGATCTGCAAATCATTACATGCTACTAAATATAATTGTCATCACTGTCTCAGTCATTTGGTAAATCAGCAAATAATGTATATTTTTTGCAATGAAATTGAGCACTTATATTTTTCTTTTGCAAGTTTGAAGAATAGTTCAGTTTTCAAAGCATGTATGTATACTATTCAAGCACTTGTGTTTTGGCAGAACAGAGAAAATCCCTCTGTGATAAAGTTAAATATCTACATATACAGTAATTAAAGCTATGCATACATGTGTGTGCCTTTTGTGTAACATTAAGAAGATATTAATTTGTATTCCTACAGCACTCACAGATATTCTTCTTTTTTTTGCTCCAGTTCTGACAGCTTCCTATATTTGTAAGAGCGCTTGTATTGCTATAATATGCTGTGCATCCAAGGCACAGTAATACACGGCACTGTCAGACACTCTCAGGAGAGAGAGAGTCAGGGGGAAGGTTTTGTTGGTGCTGCTAAAAACAGCATTTGCTCGTCCACGGATTCTTGTTGCATAATTTTCAGGATTTGCATAACTTTGAACAAGAAGCTCTGGTGTTCCTTGAAATTCCTGAACATACCAATACATGCTGTTAGCAGATACATCCGATGAACAGTCTAAAGTAACATTTGTTCCCTCTAATGCTGTTAAATTGGGTTCTGTCTGGGTCACTGATGCTCCACAGCATGGTTCTGCAAAATAATAAAAATGTAAACTTATTATTGGAAACAGATTGCAATACTTACTTGTCTCAGGTAAATGGCAAGACAATAAAGGAAAGATATTTAGTTATTTCATGATGCTATCAAGCACTTTCTATTCAATCATTCCATACTTACTGTAACAAAACAACAGAAGTACAAAACTGTGTGAGCAGATCATAATCACTGCCTTTCTGAAATGATATATATCGTTGTTATACATCATTCACATTAGCAAGGTACTAAAGCATATGAAACATTCAGCACATATCAAAGAATTTCTATTGAAGCGGCAGGATTTCCTGTGATGTCACAATGAAATCAGAAGGGGAGAACCCTGGTACAATTTGTAACAGCATACCTGTGTTTTGATCAGTGTTTTTAAGCACAGCTGACATTTGCTGTGTTACATTCTTTCATCACTTTAGCAAATGAAATGTCTCACAGTTGTGCCAGGGGCAGGTCTATTTTTATTTACTGACACCCACTTTCCTGTATTGAGAAACTAATTAAGAAAACATTTTCTTAATCTGAAGGTGTGTGTGTGTCTGTGTGTGTGTGTGTGTGTGTGTGTGTGTGTGTGTGTGTGTGTGTGTGTGTGTGCGTGTGTGTGTGTGTGTGTGTGTGTGTCTGTGTGTGTGTGTGTGATTTAGGAAAGGTTTAATAAATGTAGCCTTAAGAATGGGTAATCTGTAGATTTTCACCTGACTGGAGAACAAGCATTGTCCAGCATGATGGTAATCTACAGGCAATACCCAATGGAAAACATATTTGCTGCTTCATGGCAGCAAATCAAGCTGTTAGCCATGGAGCTTGGACTGAATGCAGCCTTATAATCGTCATTATTTTACAGTTGCTAAGCAGCACTTTAGCTGTTTATTGAGTATAAAATATATAGCAAAAAAAAATGTGTGTTTGACTGTATAATTGCGTGTGAGCGACAGCAAGATTGATCAAGCCATTATTTTGCACTCACTAAGCAGATCTTTTGCTGTTTAGTGAGTGTAAGAAGAAATGAAACAGAAGAAAGTCTCTGTTTGTATGTTTATGTGTCTTTATGTTTCTGTCTGTGTATGAGCGTATGTGTGCTTGCATGCATGTAAGTGAGGTGTGTTTGTGTGTGTGTGTGTGTGTGTGTGGGTGTGAGTGGGTGTGTGTGTGTGTGTGTGTGTGTGTGTGTGTGTGTGTGTGTGTGTGTGTGTGTGTGTGTGTGTGTGTGTGTGTGTGTGTGTGTGTGTGTGTGTGTGTGTGTGTGTGTGTGTGTGTGTGTGTGTGTGTGTGTGTGTGTGTGTGTGTGTGTGTGTGTGTGTGTGTGTGTGTGTGTGTGTGTGTGTGTGTGTTTGTGAGTGGGTGTGAAGAGTGAAGGCAATCAAGCACTAGCAACATCAGTTCTTAAGAGGCTTGTGTAGATCTCAGCCTCTTAGCTCAAGATATCTGGATAAAACCTAAAATAAAAGGGCAATAAAGGCTCAAAATAAGAACATATTTTAAATATTGCTGTTATAAAATTACTTGAATAATAGGATTTCTGTTAGCATGCATTTTTGAAGCTCATGTGTGTGCGTGCATATAACAGAGTGAGATCAATCGAACAGCGGCTGCAGCAGATAAGAGGCTTGCATACCAGCTCAAGATATCTGGATAAAGGCTGAAATAAAGGGGGAACAAAGGCTCAACAATAGTAACAGATTCTAAATACTGTTTTTTATAAAATTGCAAAGTAGCTTAAATAACAGGATTTGTGTTAGCATGAATTTTCTGAAGGAAGTAAAGTCTGAAGCTCAGATCTATATCATCATTTAGTGACTTTAGTCTAATGACTGGCAGCAAACCACACATTTTAGGAGTTAGGGACCAAAAAAATAAAGTAAATATCTGTATATATTTATATGTTATATTTTGGATATAAAATGCTTCCTTCAACACCATTTAAATATACTACAACAACTCTGAACATTAGGCAGAGGAACTATTTTACATCAAAAATATATTAAAAATGTAGTAATAAAAAAAGTAAGAAAAACACAACAATTTTACAGGCAGCCCATTCTCTAAATACAATAATCCCTTCCGGGGGAGGGGGTCTATGTTAGATTATCAAAGTTTCAAAACTTCAAATTTGATACGGTCAATACCATATAATTAAAGTCTTGAAACATCGAAAATGTAATAAAACACACCAACCTACAAAAACAAACCATTTAAATGCTCAAAGCAGGGGGCAAGCCCTCCTGCACCCCCCACACCCTCCACTACTTAAATATACCAACTCCAAGATCGCAATACAGAGCAGAAAAGAGAAATCTTCCCTTTCCGTGCTGTACGGACATCTCTATTAAAAGAGTTGAAGTTTCAAGACTTTGATCATATGGTGTCGACCATATCAGATTCGAAGTTTTGAAACTTTGATCTTCTGATATAGACTCCCTCCAGCTTATGCGTTAGTGTGGAGATATATGCCCTTCCAGGGGTGTAGAGGGCCTCCATCTGCAGCAATGGGCCTCAGAACAGCCCTGGGCAGGTGTTATATCCACAATAACACATTATTGCTTGCTTAACATGCATTTTTTTTCATTGATGATTGTTAACTGTTTCATATGCTGTAAGTTGTGCTTCATCAACATTTATTATAGAGAACAACCAGTCAAACATCACTAGAAGTTAAAACGTTTGCACTCAAGCAGTTTTGAATACTGGGTAGACAGCATTATGTCCCCATTAAATGTGTTAATCAAAATCCAGCATAGTTATGCAATTAGGCCTGCTTGCTTTAAGGAGCATTTTACCAAGTGATTTCATCTTATAGTGTTTTAAAATACTGCTGAGATAATGTTGCTTAAAATATTGCTATGCTTTTTAATTTCTAACTTCGGATGAAGGCAATGCATTTCATCCTGTATTGCTGATCTTTACTTGTAAATACATAATGATACCGATTAGTTATTGATTAGGATAGCTTTGACAATCAGCAAGATGGTGTTGAATGTGTAGATGTGTTCCTCAATTTCTTTTTGTCACCGAGCTTGGGATGTCCAATTCTGCTGAATGCAAAGACACAGAGAAAAAGTGGGAGAGGATGTCTGGTGCAGAGAAATGCAAATGTCTTGTTGTGTATAGCACCAAAATCTGTGACTTTGCCATGGCATGGGCATATCATTTGTAATCAGACAATCATCAGAATGGGATGTCCACTGTAACCCATGCCCATACCTCTTAACCCCTTGGCACAAGAAAACTGGACAAAGTTAAAGTAATGGGGTGACAAAGGCCCAAAAATAAGGACACATTTTAAATACTGCTCTTAAAAACTTAGACTGTTGCTAGAATAAAATAATTTGTGTCGCCATGCATTTTTTGAAAGATATGAAACCTGAAACTCAAACATATGTTACTATTTAATGATATTAATCCTCAGTGACTTGCCAGAAAACCGCAAATTTTATGAGGAACAGGCCAAAAATATGAGGCAAAAATCTGGACATTCTGTTAAAATCTGGACAGTTTAGCGGTATGCATACACCTAACTGCTCTCTTGACAATTGTCGGCCTTTTGCATGCTTTTATTTTTGCAGTGTTTGTAATTGTTTTACTATAGCATTTACCACTGCACATCTTGCATGAAAAGTAATTTTTTTATTAGATTCAGATGAGTACAAAAGAAAATAAGTTATTTCCTTCATATCACACTGAGACACCAACTTGACTCTGGGTTTATAGTGTAGGAGATTCCTTTTGTAAAATAAGACAAATTTATATATTTTATTTTGCATATTGATTAAGCAAACATTGCAAGAAAATGGCACCTAATTTTAAGAAAAGGACACAAAATGCAAATGTGAGCAACTGTGAGATATATTCCTTCATTATAAATTAAAACATGAAATGAATCAACATGCATACCATGTCATTCATTCATAATCATTCTGAGGGAGATATTTACATGTGGCTAACAAGATTACAATACTTTTAGTGTTCTGTATATGAGTCGTCCCTGAACACACCCAAAATATACTGTATAGTTGGAATTTATAGACTCTTATTACATCAAACTAAGCATGTTTGAGATAAGTGTTTGTGATTCAGGAAACATTTTAACACAGCATGGTTAGCTAGAAATCAAAGCATAACAAAGATGTATGCTAATATCCACACACTGAGCTGTGCTGGATTCTAATGATGTCTAGAAACATGGCAGAGTGATTCAGAAATGTAAACACTACACACAGCCATGTCATGAAGATGGCCAGATACTTGTGTTCAAGCAGAGAAAAAAATGTATGCTGCTGGTTGTCACAGCCATTATAAACCTGCATTTGCAAAAAGCTCTCATAGCAGCTGCTGCAGCAGATGGTGCCAGACACACACCAAAGGTCTAGGGACTTCTGACCACACTCAACATATCATGCCCTCCATGACACCAGTATTAAGGACTGCTACATAGTGGACAGAAATGCCATACAACAAGGATTGAACATGTGTTGGCCTCATCTGCAACCCTGTGGGAATCATAAGAGTACCCATCCTTGTAGAAACTAAGTTATGTGTGGCTTTACATATATTAGTTCCAGGGAGCTTCTAGCAACCAAATGGGAAAACAGTGGAGGCATCTTAGACATTCACCTCCAGAATGCTTTACCAGTTTCTTGAGGCCAGCTGCAGCATGTGGTGAAGCATTTATGATTCTTGCACATCCCAGAGGAAAGAAGAAACAACTGTGTTGGACTTCTATTTCGTAGCCCATTTTGCTGTGATACAGAGGACCACAGACTGCACTGACATCAAAATAAAGCCCCCTCCTGGTGAACAGGGAATAAGGTATATGAACTACAAAAGGTATCATGCCATCAACTTCTAGGTGGTCTGTAATGCACATGATATCATCTATAATGTGTGCATACATCACCTGGGCAGTTTTATGTCACCTGTAATGATGGTTTATGAGGGTTTAATATCATTATATTGAAGTGGACTCAGTCCAATGATTGTATCATCAACGCACATCTGCAAAAAGTCACATTGCCAAATTCTGATACTGCTGAAATACATTCTGAATTCAACCTAGGATAAAGCGTTAACATGGGTTGAGATAGGGGTGAGATTTGTACTTCAGCAATATTGGAGTTTGATATTGTCACAGTTGGAGTTCCAGATTTCACGCAAAGTGGATTCAACCTACTCCACTTCAATCACATGAGAGTAAACCATTTGTGAGAGGTGACTTACCACGGCAGCAATGTACTTATTACGGCATTCCTAACACTTTCATGATGACAATGTACTTATTACGCCATTCCACCATCTTTCAATCATCCTTTTCTTCCCCATCTCCTATCTGTTGTATCATCTCATTTCCAACAATGAACATTGTCCAAATGTATATAAACACAAGAGACACATTGCCACATATACCGTATGCAACCACACCAGTGTGCTTTTCTCCTTTTGTAAATATCCATCAAGCTCACTGCTAGTTCTCTGCCTGTGGCATAAATGTAAAAAATAAAGAAAAATACCAACATATACCCACGGTAGTGGTGCTGCGGTAGGATTGTCGCCTCACAGCAAGACGTTGTTCCATTCGATTCTCAGTTAGAGCGTCTTCTGTGTGGAGGCATGCTTGAATGGGAGTGCCTTCGTTGAAGGTTGTGCATCAGGGCTGGTAACTCGGCATGTAAAAATCCACTACCAAACATTAGCGGACCGGAGTTCTGCTGTGGCGACCCCTAACCGGGATAAGCCGAAAGACACAACAACCAACATATGCCCTTTGTCATGCAACTAAGTTTTGCAATATTGTGTATCAGTAAGCAAATCTGACATTAAAAATAATACGAAAGTTAATAATTTTTGCAGCAGCTGCCATGCATCAGTTTAGGAATGATGTGAAACCTCCATTTAAGCATACAACATCCATGCTTTTGATCTACTGTGGGTCTGTTGCACTTTTATAAATTCTTTCCTTTACAAGGAACATCTTATGAAGCCTTGTAGTCTGAGACCCTCAGTGCCATATCTGTGTAATGATCTTCATTAGTAAACTGTGACTGAGGTATGCATGGGTTCAAATAATGTGCTATGCAATTCTTTTTCATTGATGGCCACTGCTACAATAATGTGAAATGTGTGTTACTGACACGTTCTGTGAAAGATGTGTGTCATTCATAGGTACTACTCTTCTCAGTGAATATCTAGCATGTTCTGAGTTACAGAAACACAATACATACATGCACACTTACAGAAAAGATTAAGACATTTAAATAAATACTCTCTCAGTGCACAGTAACAATGGTGTATGACGCTTGGCAATGAGCAGCACTGCCGCACATGGGTTGGTAATGCTAAATGATGCTTCACATGTTATGGCAAAAAACAAAGTAAAATCCTTTGGCCGCGCTAATAATATGCTGACCATCACTTGAGTTATTTAAACTAGAGGCATGACAGAAAACACTAATAATATCACCACATAGTTTTACTTTTAAGCATTTCAGCACTTACACTTACTGTGACTTGTACCACAGATGTGGTCAAAGTAATGTGAGGTGATTACATTCCCTGGTATCAATGTAGTAATAATACAGATTCTTCATTTCAGAGTACTGCATGAACTTTCCTAATCCACTGAGGGTGTGAGACCTCTCTGTAATATTGTTTCTACTGTTTATGTGTACACCATTACAGTGATCATCTTTTCTCACTTTTTTCTCTAACATCTTCTGTGGCATATCTGTGAAAAGCTGTGTTTGCTGCACTGTAACTGAGCTATACATGAGTTTGAATCCTGTCATGTGAATTAATTTTTCAGTGATTTCCACTGCTGTGATAACCTGGAATGTGCGTGATAACCTGGAATGTGCATTATCTATACCTGTCTTGTGGCACATATGTGTCATGCATAAGTAATGCTGTGTGTAGCAAACTCACAATAAACACAATGCACACATACACAAAGGACTGACAGATTACATTAAAGTACATTTATCCCCATCCCAAGACAGTGCAAGATGCATGGAATACAGCAAAAGTATCAGACATAGATTGTTAAAGTTAAGTTACATTTACCATCTCAAACCAATATGTACTCTGATGCTATCAATGTTTCACTGTACCACATTTGTGATGTATAATTATGAATTAAGTAACCTTGCAGGTTTATTTCCCTTGATGCTTTAAGTCTGGAATGTTGCTCACTGTGCATTTTTTTACATCTAGAAAAACCCTTTCAAATATGTGCTGACTCATAACTTCAGTACTTGGTTTTCTGTGCCATGTGTAGGTAGTACATAGATTAATAGACTTTGAGGGTGTAAGTCAGAGGTTCAAATCTGTTAACATAGCAGCTGTGGCAGCGTGACCACTGGTCGTGATGACTAAGCAATGCCATTTATTTTTATGCATCTCTGCATGTACGGTGCTCAGGAACTAAAAACTGTCAAATTGAATGCAATAATATATTCCATGATTAAATGTGTTAATCTGGAGTTAATGCCGGCCATGTAATCTCAGCAGAAAAAAAAGATGGAAGCAGGACTACAAAGTTATGCACCTTAAAGTGTCAATGGAGCTATAACAGTACAATACATATATAAGACATTTTTTGGCATCTGTCTCATAAATGTGATTGTCCCTGTTCTCCATCATTGCACAAGATATGTGAAACATGAAATTTGCCTTGGGCACCAATTCAATGCCATTATTCCTGACATCTTACAAGGAGAGACTTATGGCTGCTGAAGGGGAAAGGGAAGGTAGTGCTCATTTCATAGTACTGAGGAGGTGTGAGATGGAGACAAAGTTCTTTCTGTATCTCCTTTGTAAGCATTAAAGCATCAGGCTCCTGTAGGAGGGCTTTTCTGAGTCTCAATAAAAGGCTGACACCTGGAATAGTTTGGCCAAGGGTCTCACCCATGCTACTGGCATCCCTTGCATAAGTGCACAGTGCCGTCTCCATTACAGTGACATTAACCGCCAAAGGCCCAACCTCCTTGGTCAATGGGAGGATGAACTTCAGGCCAAGTCAGCACCTTCGTACTGTAATTATAACATAAATGTCCTAATCATGCAGCCTGCCAGTGAATGGTACCACACCCATTTTTATTTGCACTCTGTCTTTCTCTCCAGCTCCTGAACAGATAGAAAGAAATCATCAGGTACAGCATGAATGAATGGAGTGCCTGAGAAAGCATCAGGGTATGTACAGGTCAATTTTGTGAAATGTCTCTATGGTTCAATAGGTACCGGTAACACCTACAATACTGGTAAAGTACAGTTGCACACTAAGACATCATCAGTCACTTCTGGCATACACTGCTGAAAAATTGTTGATTCTGCATGCTAACATCAGTATAGGTACAAAAGTGTCTCATCATGTAAGTCTGGATGCACTGAAACTGTAATGATGCTTGTGGGTTCAGGCACTACTACAGAAAGACAAGCTTTGACATTTTCAGATGCTATTTTTAAATTCTGTTGTACTTAAACTCAGACCAATACCCAACACATCTGGGCAACAGACTGCTAGGGCTGTCTACACTCCTTCTGCTCTACCTGTACCACCTATGTCAGGTAGCTTTTGCTTCAGTTGATGGTGCATTGGTACCCACTAGGAGTTGTGGCAGTAGAGGTAGTAATTACATAACCAGTCAGGAGCTAGTGGGGTGATTCTTGACATTAGTCAAGTCAAGTCAAGTCAAGTAGAACTTTATTGCCATTCAGACCATACAGCAAGTGCATAGGTGAATGAAATTACATTTCTCAAAGCTCATGTGCAAAAAAAGTACTATTTAAAAACAAACACATAAGAGCAATAGCAACCACAGCAACAACAGCAACCACAGCAACAGTAAAAACAGTGTCCAAGCGATCGAGCTGCAAAAAACGTGCTTTGTCCATCCTAGTGGCGATTTTGGTGACTGTAGCATTCCTATCATCCACACCATCCATACTGTCACCAGCTCCATCTCAACACCAACAAATGTTCTAAAGTCCCTGTCCATTTATCTCCAATCACTGCAGTCCTCTCCATCAGCACACTACTACCTGAAGCACGAACAGTTTAAGGTGGTCACAACAGTCCTCTCCTTCCACACCATCCTCACCGAGATTGTCAGCTCCATCCACCAGCACCAGCAACATTCCAAATTCTGGACCAGTCCTCGACCCAAAAGAACCAACCATAGTCCAAAATCCACAAGCCGGCTCCGATTCCTGCACTCAACACAACCGTCATACCTGAAGGCCTGAGACTAACATGGTCAGCTCAGTGGACATTAGATACAATGCCAATTTAGCCGTATGGAAACCATGTTTGAGTAACTGGTTGAGGTGCTTCCCTGTTTAACATTGTCTGCACTTACTCATTCTTGACGTCTTTCCCCAACTTTCATCTCTCTCAGAAAAAAATGGCATCTGTCCCACAAAACAATAATGTCCTCTACATAACTCTCTACTTCACTTATGTTTGTGTATCACACATCTAACTTAGTTCAGTTGGTCACACAGCATTGTTATGTTAGTGTCACACAGTATTTATCCAAAAATGTAGACATGATATATATATATATATATATATATATATATATATATATATATATATATATATATATATATATATAGTTTTCTATCAATATTGCAAAAGGCTAAATAATTTCCGTCGCAATGTCAAAGTAAACCATAGAAACCAGAATCTCAACTACGTCACAATGTCGATCCAAATGATCAACTTATTTGAGTCGACATTGTCACTGAAAACATCATGTGATATCCATATAGAAGCTGATGTTAATCAAACTCCTATACAACATATCACATTTTTGCTGTGCTCCCCACACCCCCTGCTAATTATTTAGCCTTTTGCAATATATTCCAACTCTGAGATCGCATTACAGTGGGGATATGGATGAATTTCCAGTCTTCACTGTACCTTGATCTCTGTACAGTTTGTCAAACACACTTTACATTTTGTGAATGACAATCTGATTTTTGGCAGCATATGTGTCGACAGATTGTCGTCCGCACAAATAATAGTAAATATATATATATATATATATATATATATATATATATATATATATATATATATATATATATACACACACATACATTATTAACTTACTGAAATAGTTGATATATGATTCCATACCTCCATCCTGATCAATCCTGATTTACTCACTTTGGTGTTCTTCCCTTTGTTTGCTTCCTGTGTTCATCTCTGCCCTATTTTCCCATTTCTCACCTTTAATCTGGTACAAAAATAAATAAGCACAGCACAAATATGGCCAAAAATGGCTTATGAAAGGGATAACCGATTTTATACTTGGAATCTAGCAGAAAAGCCTACTTCTATTTCTCATCTTATAGCACAATTAAAGAAAGTACCTACACATGCACTAAGACTTGTCATTGGTTGGCATCAGTGTGCACCATTAAGCAAATGAGACAGACATAAATATAATGTTTGGAGATTCTCTAACAGCTTTCATTTCTCACAGTATAAATGATAAGATGAGTCCACTCCACTTCAATCAGTGCATGTTTCTAAGGCAACGAGGGTGGGATATTGCTTCATGTTTCCTTCTCAGTCTGTCACTTCTTCCATCATTGTGAAGTGGGTGTTCCACAGACTTTACATCAAAGGTTGTCAGCTATGGCCATGCTAATCCTCACCGTGGGATATTTTTCTCAGTATTGACATTAATATTATCACTGGGAAGAACAGTGATTGAGGTTTGCCATGCTTCACATCTTATAGCACAGCTGGCACTGAGGGCTATTGTTATGACCTATATTTCCTGCACTACAGGGTTTGATCCCCTCATTTGGTTACTGTGTGACCCTAAGCAAGTTATTTATCTGAACAGTTCACCAAAATCACCCATGAAAAGGGTCTGTGAGCCAAGTGAGCCCACCTGCTAAGCAAATGTTTATAATTAGTTTTATAGTGGCATTGGAACATTGGAAGTTTGGAACATTGGAAGCATAAGACTTCTATGACTTTGGTATTCTTGTGGTGCATGGAGCACACTGATTATTCTCCAATATTCAGAAAAAGACAAATCAGTTAAGCACCACAATGGCCTACAACATGACCGTAACCAATATTAAGCACCAACTCCAAAAGCTGTTAATGCCCGGTCCCATGCTAGGCAGTAAAACCTGCATATACTGACCAGAAAATTACAGTGGCAGAATAAAAAAATTGTTTCTGCCTGCTGTCTCTTCTAGTAACATGTCGCTAAGTTCTAGTAACAAACTTAGAAACGTGCTAGAATAACATGATTTGTGTTTGCATGTATTTTCTAAAGGATGTGAACTCTGAAACTCCAGTACATGTTGTTATTTCGTGGCTTCAGTCCTCAGTAGTTTGTCCAAAAAAACACAGATTTTATGAGGAACAAACTAAAATTATGAATCACTAATCTGGACATTCTGTGAAAATATGGACAGTGGAGAGACATGAAAGGTAAATGTAAATGTGATCTCACCAGTCATAACCCTAAATAATGGGTTCTTGACATGGATGCCAGGAGTTGAATTTCTTGGCATTCGTGTCTTGTGACTGTAATATTGATATAATTTGCATCTATGCATTGATATCAGTCTGCAAATGTTATATACTTAACTGCTATTTCTCATGCACACTACAAATGTAATTGGAAACACCACATACTGCAGTGATATTAATCAGAGGTGCATGAGTTGCACTGCAATGTGTTACATATGTCTGTGCCACCATCCTGCTCAATCCCTATGTCATCACCTTTTTGACTTCCCTTATTAACATTCACTTCATGTGTAACTTGACACTGCAGGTTCCTTTGTGTCTTCACGTGATACAGAATTGATGTAGAGCATATCACTTACTCCTTCATGATGTCCATTCCCTTACTGTGTAATTCACAGTACTGTTAGACACATAGATATTGATCCCTACCACAGCATTTCATCTAATGTGGCACATTAATCACATCATAGACATGGACAAAAGAGTTTTAATCTTCTTTTGGCTTTTCCTGGTTAGGAGTCACCACAGAGGATCACCTGTCCGCTCATGATTGGCAGTAGAGTTTTACAGTGTTGAGTTGCCAGCCCGGCGCCCAACTTTCCACAGAAGGCACACACACACACAATCACTCACACCTAAGGCCAATTTAGAGTGTCCAATCCACCTGCAGCATGTCTTTGGGATGAAACCAGAGCACCCGGAGAAAACCCAAGCAACCACAGGGAGGACATGCAGACTCCACCCCAGCCGAGAATCGAACCAGAGAACCTCTTGCTGTGAGGCGACAATGCTAACCACTGTACCACCGTGGCCGCTCAGACAAAAGAGTTTTAATACAAAAAAACAAATGATTCTGTCTACATTTATTGTTGTGCAGCACTTGGAATTGAGCAGTATTGCTATTTATATTTAGAAAATAGTAAGTGACACCATATACTATGGCAAAAACTGAAGAAAAATCATTCATCCACACTAATGATTTACTGATCATCATGCAGATGAGCTTAGCCTTGATGTGTGATGGATAGTAATGCTGGTATAAATAGGATCACACAGCTATTCTATAAGGGTGGGTGGCCTACTGTAGTCTGGCTGTGATACTCAAATTGTCACTCAGGTATGTGGAGAGATTTGATCTGTTGATTATTCTGTCTAAAACTGCTCATACAATCCATACAAATATGTGCTGTCTAACAAATGCTTTATAACATGTTATGTGGCTTAATGAACAGATGTGATGGCTGAAATTCCATTTGGTGGTGGCACTTTCACTAGTGGAGGGTTTTGATTTTCTAATAGTTGTACTACCTTTTAATCTTGGCCATAGTCATTCATGCACACTGCTGATGATATCCTGTCAAATATGTGCTTTCTGACAACTTCTATAGTGTCAGTACCTAGTGCACAAGTCAAAAGAATGTGAAATAGGCAGGCAGGAGTATGAATCCAGTGCAGTGTATATTGTTTTAGTATACAAAAGCAATTGATGATATGCAAAACTGGCTTAACAGATGTGATAAATTCTACTTGGTCATGACATTTTCACACGTGATAGGTTTTGACTACCCCCTTTTAACTGTGGTCATAGTCATTCAGATAGTCTGGTAATAGTACCCATTCAAATGTGTGCTTTCTGACAACTATTGTTTATCTTAGTGCCAGTGGTTATGTATGGAACAAGTCAAGACAATGTGATTTATGAAGGCAGGAGTTTGAAGCCAGTGAGGCATATGCTCTATCACCATGCAAAAAGCAATTTGTGGCATGCGAGAATGGCTTCGTGAATGATGAGATGTGAGAAATTCTACTTGGTTGTCACACTTTTACAGATGGAAAGTTTTGTTCTCCCAAGTGTGTACTCCTTTTAACAATGACCATAATTTCACCCATACTACTAACAGGGTCACTTCAAACATGCATCTTCTGACAACTGTTATTTACCTTCTTCTGGGGAGTCAGCAGCTAGTGCACAAGTCAAGAAAATGTGACTTAGATAGACAGGAATTCAAATCCAGTGAGGCATTAGAATGTAAAAAGCAACTGGTAACATGTAAGAATGGCTTAGTGAACAGCTGTGATGGGAGAAATGAAACTGGTATTTGACAGGTGGAAGATTTTGATCCACTAAGTGTTGTACTCTCTTTTGTGCATACTTTTTGTATGCATTATATGACGGTTAGCAGAGAGCAGCCTCACTATTCATAGTTGAGGAATTGTGAAGAATAGACATGTTGACTGTTGCATGAAAGAGCTTAGCCTCAATGTCAATGAAAGAAAGCAACTGTCATAGGTAAGAGTAGGCATTTATTATGCAAACCATAAGAGCTTCCATGGCTCAATGTACTCCTGATGTGATAAAATTGCCAATAAGGTATATTTAGGCTTGTGATCCGCTTATTGCTAGTATCTGTTTAAATATGTTCAAGTCTCACTCTGCCATGTTGTCACATTCCCTTCAGATGTGTGTTTTCTGACATCTGTTGTGTAAATAGTTCTGTGGAATAAGTAGTTAGTACACAAATCAAGATAATGAAAGGCAGACAGGGGTACAAATTCAGTCTGTTACATGTTGTAACATGCGTGAACCAGTTGTAGACATGTTATACTTATTTAATGAAAAGATGTTTTGTGACAAATATGACAGTTTCACCAGGGAAGGGTTTTGATTCCCTAAGTCTATTGCTCACACGTAACCATGGCCATATTCAGTTACATACACTGTTGATAATATCCCTTCATATGTGCTTTCTGACTCTCTTCCATGGTATCATTAGCTAGCGTGTAATTCTAGAGGCTGTAAGTTAGGCAAGCAGGGTTTGAAAGCTATGAAGATCTAACTTGTGGAATGTAAACAACCATTATTATCATGTGCTAAAAATCCCAAAAAACTATAAAATGCGAAGACATGATATGTTCATCTGACAGATTCTATGGCTTACTATAATCATACAGTGATTCATTCAGTAAATGATGGGTTTCACGCCCCATCTGCATGACATCTTTTTTAAATATTCATTTTATGGTCTTCAGCACGATTTTTCAATTCACGTTTCTACGTGCATTCACATATCTTCAGCACAACTACTTCTATGGCATATCTTACACAAGTCCATAAATTAACAATATAAATGTAAAAGATCAGAGGGTTGGACCCAAGTCTGTGCATTTTGTTTCAACTGATATCATGTATTCTGTTCTGCTGATATGGATTTTGGAGCCACCTCTTTCATAACTATGGTGGCCACATTTCTTGCTTATACCATATTCTCGTGAAATTATCCTTGTACAATGACAAGAGTTCCAACACAGATATGTGCATTTCGTTTACCCTTATATCATCTGTTCTTTTCACCAAAATGTATTTTGCAGCCACCTCTTTCATGATTAATCCATTACTGTGCCTTGCTAATATCCTGTTTTGGTGAATATATCCTTAGAAAAAGGAAGATAAACACAGATGTGTGCATTTTGTTTATCTTGATATCAGCTGTCCTTTTCCCTTTATATGTAATGTTCCAATCAGCTTTGCTCCCACCACTTCTGTGTCGTGCTCTGCTATTTCAATTATCTGCAACATATCAGGGGCATAGGCAAAGGTTCTGTCACATCCTTGGGTGATCTGTTATATTCTCCTGACTGTCTGCTACCTTGTCATTCATGTGTACATTATTGGGCAATGTCAGCATTGTCTCACATGATTTATTTATCGGGATTATTCTGCTAGTGTTTAGATGGCCATATGGGGGTATGTGGTCTTAATAGTTAAAATTTCAGAGATCCTGAATTTATTCATGGATGTTTGTTGTGTTGTAGGGGACATGTAACATGACTGCTTCACTGGATACCTCATTTACATTATAATCTACCTGCACATGTGATACATTTTACAGGTATGTGTTTTTTGATCCTGTGTTGTATGATTCATAGATTCATAGATTATAGATTCATAGATTAGTACTAGGCAAATTGCCCTTGTGGGCCATTTTAAGCCTAGCCAATTACCCCATGTGAGAATCAAACCCTGCACCTTGTGTCTGCAAGGTAAACACCTTAACCATTCTGCCATCCTCCCACCCTGTTTGTTGGTTGTGATTAGCTGATTGGTGTCTGCAGTGTCTCACCTTTACTGTAGGTATGTAAACTGATGTGTGGACTTAATTGATGCACTAACATACCTCAGGAGAAACATCTTTTTCTTTTTAATTAACTTCACAGCATAGTATGGGTGCATGACTAACATTTGCCATTGTTGTTAGGTATAGTGTGTATTGTTGCAGCGCATTACTCTTCACATTTACATCCCAGATCCTCTGTTTATACTCCAAAGAGTGTTGAAATGTCTGCATTATCTTGTTTATTTTTATAGACAAAAAAGCAGTTTTGTGGTGAAATAGGATTACAAGCCAATCCACTCGTGCATCAACAAAAGAAACATCATTAACATTCAAACAAATTAAGTGCTTTTGTCTGTAATAGACTTCCTCAGAATCTGGTGAACCAAAAACAGATTAGTTTAAATCGTCTTTTTGACCAATCAAACACTGACAAACACAGGGCATGAGCAGTAATTCAAATACTCACAGAATAAATGTAGAAATGCCACATAAAAAGTCATGTAAGAAAATGGTATGTTATCTTGTATCAGTCAAAATTCTGTTAACAATCCTTTAATATCAACATTAATAAAATTTTAAAAATCTGTTGAAACTTATGCAAATGTAAAAAAGCAAATGTAAAACTCATAATCACAACCTTGCAGCTTTTATGGCTATAACACAACTACTGCAGATTTTATCATTGATTACAGGATGTTTATCTCCCCACATTCTCAACTGTTATGGTAATTCACAGCTTTCCAATCTTTCTTTCCATAACCCCCCCCCCCCCCCGGGATATCCTTCCACTTTTTTAATGCTATAAAATAAAACATTTTAAAACTTGCACATTTAATGCCATGTATGTATAATGGACTAGCACAGTCCTTTTTATGAATATCATATTTGTGCTCATAAATGCACTTTCTTGAAGCCCTGTCTGTCTTGCTGACTTAATAAGCTGGGCATATGGTGCATTTTGCTAAATAAAATACATCCACAGTACCACAATTAAAACTTCCTTTAATATTAAACATTCCATGTCTTTCAAGATTATAGCCATAAGTTAAATAAATCTTCACTAGATTCCCACTACAGACTGTTAAAAGTTGTCACTTGTGGTTTCTTTAATTTACTTCATATCTATGGCATTCCTGGAATCAAAGCCTATTAATATCAAGACTAAGAACACTGAACTTTCTTAGATGGAAGACATAATTACGCTGCCCTGGATTCAGATATTTTCCAGCCTCAGAATCAATGGTAGACCTAATTGCAGATCCAGCTAAAAGAGATATGGGGTAGTGGTACATTTTGTTTACACTTTATGGCCAACCACCATCATATATTGTTTGATTGTTAGTATTATGAATCATGAGAACATAGCCTCTGAACATCACATATAAATTGGTGCCAGTGGTGTAAATGTATCTCCTATATCCCTGTATCTGACACCTACCATACTATTTTGATGAGAATAAATAAAAAGTACCTATTTAATATGATGCTGGACAGTGGCAATAGTCCTACATAGAAAAATATATTTATGTTTATATGAATAGAAACACACACACATATGCATAGGTGCACATATATTAAAACATGGAAGACAGCAGAGATACCAGTCATATAAAACAGTGTTGTTTATTATACAAATTTTCTAAAAAAAAAAAAAACTAAAGGCTAACAAGTTCAAAACCAGTACCTTCAAACAGTTCCATATTACTCAGTTACAGTATCTCTCTCAGTAAGTGTCACCCGTTCGCTTTCTCATTACTTCAGAACTCGTTTAATGGGAGAAAATTCTATCTCCCTTTATCTTCCTCCAGTTAACCACAAATTTCCTGACATCAAATTCCCCTTCACAAAGGGTATACAAAATCTGCATGGCTTTGCTCAGCCCTCCTTTTAAACAGCTTTAATTGCTTCTTTAAGTAAATATGATGTAGTGAATACAGCAAATTCTTTCTGCATTTTTAAAATAAACAAAAAATGTTCAATAAAGGTAAAGCAACATTTTTATATCGTATTCACGATTAGCGTTGTATATATACTGTTTATTTCAGTATTTATATACTATATGGAATACTGTACTTTGTCATTTGGTGAAATTCACCATTCTATGGTGTAAATGAACTCTCACACTGAAACCATCAATTATACTCCCATTGGATGACTTCTATACATTGAATTATCTGTCATCATTGTGGTTTGTTGTGCTTTGTCTTTGCTGAACTTTGAATTTGAATGCCTGAAGATACAAGGCCTACCTCACAGTTTTGTTTTCCCATCGTCTTGTTGATTTAAACAAAAAACGGGGTCTGTCTTATTTGCTAAAGTGAATTCCCTCCTTAGTAAATAGTATTTTGGGGAGACGAACACCCACTTAGTAGTTAGGCCTTCTCTTTTAACTGCATAATATTAAGCTTCTGCCTTGCTTAGTCAGAGACTTACAAAACATAATCATAGGTTCATAGGTGGGTACTAGGCTATCTGCCTGAGGGCATTTATAAGCCTAGCCAGAGTGTGTTGGCTTTCACCACCCCATTGATTAATTAACCAATCCTCTGTCAAGCATTGCCAATGAAGGTATCCCAGGGTGTATTTTCTGTTACCCATCCACTCGCCAAGGTTTCTCTTGAAGAGTGTAAGTGATGGCCAGTGCTCCTCCCTAACAAGTTTGTGATGGCACTTCATTTAATCCGACCTCTGATAAATTAGTATAGACACTAAATGGCAAAGTAAAACCAGAAGATATTAATCCAGTCTCTACAAATACTGTTTCTTAACTATTACAAAGCAGCATTGGCTTCCAGTCTGTGTGGAGTCTGCATGTCCTCCCCGCGGGTCGAGTGGCGTTCCAAAAGACAGTCTGTGTGGAGTCTGCATGTCCTCCCCACAGGTCGAGTGGCATTCCAAAAGACAGTCTGTGTGGAGTCTGCATGTCCTCCCCGGGTCGAGTGGCTTTCCAAAAGACAGTCTGTGTGGAGTCTGCATGTCCTCCCTGCAGGTCGAGTGGCGTTCCAAAAAACAGTCTGTGTGGAGTCTGCATGTCCTCCCCGTGGGTCGAGTGGCGTTCCAAAAGACAATCTGTGTGGAGTCTGCATGTCCTCCCCGTGGATCGAGTGGCGTTCCAAAAGACATGTGTGAATGGGCGTGCCTTCGTTGAAGGTTGGGTGTTGAGCTGGCAACTCGGCACCATGAAAATCTACTGACAATCATTAGCGGACTGAAGTTCTGCTGTGGCAGCCCATAACCGGGAAGAGCCGAAAGACAACTAGCTTCCATTGTCTACTTTAATTTGAGAGGCACCTACTCTTTGATTAGGTCTGTAAGGGGACATATTATTGGTGTAAAATGGGGTGCAATCTTCTGATAATGCAAGGATAATCCCAAAACACCCTCACTTGTTTCTACATTGTTGGAGGTGGCTTAACACTCCTTATTCTTATTATATAATCGAGGTATTTTAACCTCCATCATGCTTTCTTTTTTCTTGGAGTTACTGAAATGAACCTTGCTTGTGTAGGCATCTAATACAGCTTGCACATTTATCAGATGTGAGTTCTAACTCACAAAGTGGAGGACAATGTTATTTATGTTGACAGTGACATAATAGCCATGGGGTTACAGACTGCATACTTAAATAATCCCAGAGGTGCAAAAAATGTAAAAAAATAAAAAAAAAACAGTAATTTTTATCTCACTTCAGTTGCTAGAATGACTTACCTGTTCACCTTAAAAAGGTATAATGTAGTCAAGAACCTTGCCATGGCCAATGTTTTTATCAGTTGGTTTCTTTTATTTACTATTTGGTAAAAGGATAGGTGGGCTGGTCTAAAGACCCATTTCAACTATGACCCAGAAGCACAGAAACAAAAGCAAACATGAATAATCAAGAAGTATGCAATATATAAGAAAAAAAGGGACTTGGTACCAACATATAATTGTTGCAGATCCTTATGTCTGTTACGGTCTTATGTACAGAAAATTATTGCAAAGATAGAGTTAACACTAAAGTGAAAATTGCTTACAATACTTACAGTATATACATAAAGTAAATTTTGCATTTCAAAATTTCAAAAAACTAGAAAGTCAACATTTTGGATAACAAGAAGGAATAGTCTGTTATATTGGAGTTTGCATGATTTTAAAATTCAGTGTCATGATGACTGTCTTGTTGGTACTAGTATGTTTTTGATTAGCAAATAGTGAGATTAACCACTGTACCTAAAACACTTAGACTCAGTTTCCTTGTGAAAGTGTTCAGAGAAGGCCTTTTTGAATTTAGTAAGATATTTCAGGCCTCTTAATTCAGGATGGAATCTTTTTCATAATACTGAGATTAGTTGAGAGAAGGCATGATCTCCAGTAGCTGTTTTATATTGTCATCTGATTAATGTGATAGCTTTCTCCTGGGTAATTCTTAGGGAGTAAGCCTGGTCTTGGACAGGACATCTCCACTCAAAGTTATGCTATAGCCACTGTCTGATATTTTGTATATAAAAGCATCTAGTAGACAGGGTGGCCTTTTGGTAACTGGAGGCCACTTTAGGCATTATAGGTGGTTAAAGTTGTGAGAACTGATGTTGGCATGTAAGGCAACTCTGAAAATTCTTTTTAATTATTTAGTTACATTAGGCATTGAGTAGCTACCAAATTTGAGCTGCTGCTCAGCTTTCCAAATCCATTAAAGAACCTGATAGTTTCACTGGGTTTAGGGACTAATGCTAGAGGAAGATCCACTCACAATTTGTCTACCATATTTCTTCCATTTTCAGCATCACATGTACATAATCTTACACTTTCTTTGTGACTCTACTATTCTGTAAGGGATTAATTTAACCTTCTCTCCTGGATTGATCTGAATATGGTGTTGAATCAGGTTTATGCTGCCAAACAGCTCTGAAAAAGTAGCTTAGTTTCTTAATTGATATTGTTTTATTTCTTGTTTCTGTGGTTTATGCAGCATATTTTCTACTTAAACTGCAAGCATTATAGCCAGTTTTCTTTCTTCACCATCGGGTCTTATATTCTAACAATCTGCCTAACTTTGTAGTTTAGATTGCTTTCTGTGCTAAGGTGATGAAAAAAAATATAACACCTGGTCCACACTTTTAAATTCCCTGGTCCTTGCATTTTTATGACACACCCTTGAGGTTTAGCTTGGACTCTTTCCATGTGTTAATAAACCATGACACTTTTAAATGGAATTTTCTGTTCCTCCCCATTCTACTGGAGATATCTAACAGTCCATGAGGGTGCCTGTTACCTCAAAAAGACCAAATCCTCTTGCTTCTTCCTCTTCCTCTTCTACATCTTCACACTTTGCCTTTTTCAAAATGTAACCAGCTTTCCTGGGCATCAACTAGCTT
This sequence comes from Protopterus annectens, assembly GCF_019279795.1. Taxonomy (NCBI): domain Eukaryota; kingdom Metazoa; phylum Chordata; order Ceratodontiformes; family Protopteridae; genus Protopterus; species Protopterus annectens. The sequence continues at coordinate 225,695,503 of NC_056750.1, forward strand.
TTGTGTTTCCTTCACATCAGCCTGCCATGAGGTAGAAGGAAATGCCTCCTCTCCTATGTCACATGCATTGGGGTCTTAGTGTCTAATGCTTCTCTAGAAAATGCAACTTATAGCAGTGCTCCTTGGTGACAGTTAAAATATCTGCCTTTGTTATTTATTTCTTGTTCCTGTTTTTCACTAACGTTCTTGCATTTAAGATAACCAGCATAGAACTCCTTAAATCCTTTCATTATCCCTGGATAATGTAATCTTGCTAGGATCAGTTCTTTAATCTTATCCATTCTTAGGTATCCATCTACTACATGGCAAAGTGATAAACTTATAAATAGGTTTCTGTAAGGCTTGCGTATCAACAGCTGGCATACAAATTCTTCTATATCCTTATTTGTTTTCTGCGTAACAATTCCTTCTGTAACACAAAGTATACGTAAAAAGTAGGAACACTTTCATCAGCCTCTTCCTGTATTTCTCTAGCTATATTTTTCCTTGTTCTACTCAGAAGGCCATCTTCTCATTGGGGCTTTTTTTTCAAAATGTAAGCAGCTTTCTTGAACATTAGCCATCTCTGGTGTTTCCATAATGCCAGCCTGCCATGAGGTAAAAGCCAATGCCTTCTCTCCTGTCATCCCATACACTGAGATCTTAAGTGTTTAATGCTTCCCTAGAAAATGCATCTCATAGCAATATTCATTAGTAATAGTTAGTCTCTGCCTTATTCATTTTTAATTGTTCCTTTCCTTCATGAACCTGATGTATAGAATCTCTTTTTTTCTGTTTAATGCTCCTGTATTTGTGCTCAATAGGAGTATCAAAAGGTTCTGTTCAGTATCCTCTTGTCTTTCAGTGTACTCTATTTCTCCTGTTTATTTTCTTCTTTCTATGGTTCATTCTCTGTCACAGAGTGACTGAACATGACCCTCTCAGTCTGTGATTCATTATTTTTACTTCTGCTAGTCATTTCTACTTCCATGTATAACATCAGTTGTTGTATAACATTCAAAGGTTAACCTTTTCACATGTGTATCATTGCTGCTGTCACTAGTACAAAATCTATGTGATTTCTTTATACACATTTAAAATTGAGAGTACCTACAGCTCATAATTTTTGTTTGTTACAATAGTCAGTACACTTTGTACTATAGATCTAGCTTGCTCAGTTCTATACACAATTTCAAGGCATAACAATTTTTCTAATATCATAGCAAAACTTTCACAGATCTTAGGGTCAGTTTGACATATCCATGTTTTTGCAACAGTTGGTAAAGGTCTCTGAAATTTGTTACTGGATAATATTTATATTATTTTAGTTTTAGTATATTGACCCTCAGGATCCAGCAATCAATTAATTATATTCTTTAAGTCATATAGCTGTAATATTACCATTTTGTTATGAGAAAATTTCAAGCTATGAAACTTCTGAGCTTGTTTGACTGCAGTAATACCATTTGCTGTTTTGGGGCTTTTTTGTAGTCCTAATGCTTACATGACCATGATGGTTTTCAGGAGCTCTCCAGTCAGCTGGGTAGTCAGGTTCATACCCAACTGGCTTAGTCCTATTCATTCTGGTAGGAAGACTACTAACGGTGACAAAGTATGTGTCAATACATTATCGTATAGTGTCCCCTACTGTCTGCTATGGGGTCAAAGTCAAAGTAAACTTTATTGTTATTTAGATCTGCACACAGTACAGCTAAATGAAATTGCATTGCTTTGTTCCCAGTGCAAGAAACATACATACACAGAGTTACTATTTAGTAATACTAGGACAGACACTTACAGACATTACTTATATAAAAATGTGCCATTTAGGGTATTGCACAAGTAGATATTGCACAAATGTGAATGTTCACATTAACAGGTACCCAAGTAGCAAAAATATTGCATAGAGTATTGCACATTCAAGTTTTAGGACAGATGACGATTTGAATATTGCACTAAAGTGTCCTACTAGTAGTAGTGACCTTAGAATAAATGGACATGAGAGTATGTCATTTACTGGATTAGTCAAGGAAAATATGGGGTGTAGCAAAGCTGCAGTAATGGGACAGTCTGAGAGAATTCATACCATCCTGGGGTGTAGGAGGCCACTGGCCATCTTATAAACTGGTGGGTCAGAGAGAGAGGGAGAGAGAGACAGATTGGGAGAGGTGGGCCTCTCTGGCAGAAATAATACGTGTTGTGAAGAGAGAGACAAGCAAGAACCAGTAGAGCATTAGTGACTTGAATACTAGATAAATTTGGCCTCTCAAGTGAGAAAGGAACTGAACTTGAAATTGTTCACTTGAACTGAAGTTTGAATCATTTACTCAAACTGAATTGTGGGTGCCCTGTAAAATGCTGTTGATGTGATAAGCAGGCATGATAGATAATCTGCACTGCAGAAAAGCAGTTAATAAATTGCACTAACACTGCACATTAAGTAGCAGACTATTTGTTACCCTCTGTCCCTCTCTCTGTCTATCTTTTTCTTTCTAAATATAACAAAAGTAAAGGTCCCAAGTGGTGGAAGTAGCCCGATCCAAGCTAAACCAACCCAGGAAGAGCTGAGAGGCCCCAGACAGGATGAGGAGAACAAATGTTAAAGGCAGTAGCTCATGATCAAGCTGTGGTTCAGGAAAGAGCGTGAACCTTAGCTTCTATCTGGAATTTACAAAGTTTTCATATGAAATCCCTTCAAATCTTCAAAAAAAAGACACCATGAGTCAATATTCATTTAAGGAAGCCCTCATAGGTTCATAGGTGAGTACTACGCTAATGGCCCTAGAGCCAACACAAGCCTAGCCCAAGAATATTCCCAGTCATCCTGTTGCCAGATGTTAATTTCCTGTGCCCCTTTTTATTTATTTGGATTAGAGCTTTTGTCTTTTAGACTTTGTCATATCAGGAAAAACTTATAGTAATCTGGCTAAGACATTCCTGTTTTATCCTTTTATCCTATGGTGGGTGTGATAACTCATTACCCATGTCACTGACTATAAGGGAAAAAAGTATGCCAATGTACATGCATCAAAAAATAAATTTGCTGGTCCTAGTATATTAAACCAGTCAGGAAAACACAGTGGTTTTCAGAAAAAGGAAAAAAAATCTAAACACTACAGTAGAATCAGTCTGGAAAAACTCTAAACACAAATCAAAATGGGTTACAAAGCATGGACTATGATTTTCTGAAGACAGGATGCCATTGAAAACAGTAACATGGGATATACTAGTGAAAAAGTAAAGCAAAAGCAAACACAAAGAGTCCAGATGAATTTTGACATTACAAAAATTAGCCCTAGTTTCTGCATTAGTCCCATCTACAATTGAAATGTTAAAGTCAGCTGGTAGAAATTGTGAAAATCCTTGGCTGAGCTAAAACTGATATAGAATGAAGGGCATAGTTCATCTTCTGTCAATCACATGATAGCAGTTAATTTTCCATGGTTGCCTGCCAGAGAAAGGGGAATGTATCCTTTTAGTGGCCCCATATAAACCCCATTGGGGGGAAGTGTATATGTGCATGGAAAGGCACAATGGAGCCTTTTTCATTCGTAAATTGTGTTCATGTATGTTGACATCTCAGATATTGACCCAGTATTAGAAATTCACAACTCACTGAATAACTGAAACTAACATGAAACCTTCTAGGGGGCAAGTAGCTTTCTCATATTAATTCAATGACTGATGAAACATGAGTCGACTAGGTGTGATAGGCAAATCATATGTCAAGAGATACACCATTTGATATTAGCAAATACTTCACAAGCAGACACACACCCACATTCTATACACATATATATTTATATCTATAGCTATATCTGTCTCTATCTCTCCATATGTATGTATATATAAAAGTTCATTAGCAACTCACTTACATATCTCTGAATCAAAGAGTTAACACAATTAAAATAAATGCATTTTGTTCACCTACAGGGTGTGCATAAGCACACACACACACACACACACACACACACACACACACACACACACACACACACACACACACACACACACACACATACATGCACATAGCCTCACAGTACTTTCCTGCTGCATTGTTAACATCTCAGCTCCTGCCATAGACAGCAATGGGTATACATCATAAAATGATTGTGTTCCTCCCCATCCTTTCTCTCCAAAACAGCACAACAGAGCTTCACTCTGAATTGCTCTCCCCTGCTGTTTTAATCATGGTGTCCAAGTCCATGGTAGAGCATATATCCGACAATAGTGATGTAATGATACTTGCCAGAGCTTTCATACCATTGTAGCATTGCACTTATGTTTGAATCATTCCCTCAAAAAAGCACTGAGCAATAATTCTAGAAATAGGATTATGCAGTGTGTTGTATGTTTCTGAATAGCCCTGCTGTCTTACTTAGAAGGTAAAAGTAAAAATTAGCCTTAGTTTATTGATTGATTGATTGATTTAAATTTTTTACCAAGGTAGAGGTCTGATCTCAATATTCTAGCTTTAGTTTCAGCCCAGAAGCATACAAAGTATCAATGGACAAGTATACAAGACCGTACAATCCAACAAAGACAGTTACATCTCAATAAATTCCAATATAAAAGGTAATACAGTTTGTTAACACACTTAAAGGACTGTATAAAGCAGATTGCTGCAACACTACAGACAATATTATATATTTACGCATACGCATTATGTTCAAAAATATATTTTATCATCAGGGAGAGGGGGAACTAGAACAAGGGGGTTTGGTGGTATGGATAAGTTAGTAGTTGAACGTTAACGCAGGGGATGAAAACATTGAAGTAACAGCCTGCTGACAGCTGAACATTATGTGTGCAAAAATTATGTAAACAGATGTGAATGAAGGTATTATGTTACATGACCTGAATGATTGCATTTATATTTAGAAAACTTTAAAATGTAGGCTTTTAATTCAGTATAGGTGAAAGAGCCATTGGCACGATGGTTAAGGTGTTTGCCTCCCACATGCAAGGATAGAATGATGGCTAACAAGTGTTTTGTTTGAGATTTGAAGAGATAGATTCTACTAGCTTTGGACCAAGTGTAGAAAAGCAGTGTTTGGTACATTAAGATTATGGTTACTAGGGTTTCAAACAGATGTCCACTTTTGTCTCGGTTTCTAAGATTTTAGGCAGATATCTTTTGGGTGAGTTTAGCTGCTAAAGGTGTAAAGGAATCAGAGTGCATAAGTTTAAATATTAAGAGGCAAGTAAGAGACCAGCTATATATGTGTTTCATTTAAACGGATTTGGATAGAATTCTCATTCTGTTTTAAGACAGCAGTGATACGTAGCAAACAACATTCCAGCGGTGATGCAAGTGCTCCTTTATTTGTGGTGGATCTGGCAGAAAAGGTCATAAACTGTGATGTTTTCCTAGCCCAGAAGAGAAGGCTATTTCTTTTCTGTGTAATTGTGTCAAGGTGAATATTAAAGTTAAGGGACTGATTCAGCCATAATCCCAAGTATCTGGCATTTCCAATGTAAATATTGTGTGTAGTTTTTATTTGGAAGGATTTGGTAAGTTTAACAAGTCTAGGTTTTGTTCCAAACATCATGCACTTGGTCTTGTATGAGTTAAAGAATAGATTGTATTAGTAATATATATAGACCGTGAGTTGAAGTAAACTTGTATTTGATATTCTAGAGTTTGAATGGAGTTGCTTGAGTAGAACAGGAGCATATTTTCTTCATATAACAATACTGAGAGCTGATGTAAGTAGAAGGGGAGCTTGTTAGTAAAAAAAGAGAAACAGTAAAGGGACCAGAACCAAAACCTGTAGTATGCCCTTGTTTACGGGTGCTTTGGTGATGTTGATGATCTATTTTTGACTGAAAAGTTCCAATTAGAAAGGTATTTGAGGAGCTAGAGTACTTCTTCAAGACCTATGTCTAGTTCTAGCATGTGAGTTATGAAGATGGAGTGGTCTTCAAGGTCAAAGGCTATATTTAGGCAGACACAGAATAACAAATACAATAAATACAAATCCTTTTTCTTTTTAGTTTGCCTTCATATAACACAGTAGGTCACAGACGCTGAGCTACCTCTGTTATACATAAATGTTTATTGCTTATTTAGAGCTATATATTTTCAAGTTGCTGCCAGAGGAAAAATTTGCTCAGTAACATAAGTACTAAATGCCATTCCAGTTATTTATAAGGTATGTTGAGAAGCAAAATAAGTGTTCTAAATCAAATGCATTTTTTAAAGATTAGAAATTGCCTAACCTTTTTTTAATACTACATTTAGAAATGTTACAGTTCCTACAACACTCTCTAAATATTAAAAAAGTCACTATCAACATAATTTCAACTTTTATGGTAAAACTTCACTGGATTTTAATTCAATATTTTCTTACTTTGATGTAACTCCTTTGCTGCTATTTTTTAATTTTAAATAATTCCTAATCTAAGTGCTATATTAGTTACCCTAATGAGCAAATGGACAGTTTTCGGTTTTCTTCCCATAGTAGTTATGTGTTGAAGAATTAGGTTCATAGGTTCATAGGTGTGTACTAGATTAATGGCCTTGGAGCCTTTACAAGCCTAGCCAATAGGATTACCCTGGCATCATGCCACCTGACCTTAGCTCCCAGTGTCTGTCGAGTAAAGCCACTGCAGTGATCCCTGGGGTGAATTTTCTATTTCCCATCCACTCATCAAGATTTCTCTTAAAGAGGGCCAGTGCTCTGCTTGACATGTATGGGAAGTCTATTCCATAGCATGGGCAGTCTCTGGGTTATGAATCTGTCCCTCCAGCATGTTCTGTTGATTATGGTAATGAGTTTGAGGTGTTGTGCGGAGGGATTGGGATTTATTTAGATGTAGCATTTCTAACAGACCTGGGTCAGACATGGCTTTGTAAGTCAAGCAGATATCACCTCTAAGTAGGCGATATGAGACAGAGAATAGTTGGAGATTTTTAGTCTGTCCATATATTTGCAGAGCTATTTTAATAATTTATTAAATGGTGCATTTTAATTTGCATGCTATTATATTAAATATGCTGAAAACATGGTGAAGCAGCACCACTTCTCAAAAAATCCTGTATGGATGCAGTGGTTATGACTCTTGCACGAGGAGGATCATTTACATCTTCTTAGATGTTTGCTGCCATGTTAGGTACCTCATATACCTTCATCTGATAATGGGACTAAACACCATTAATCAAGCAGAGCAGGTGCCAAGACATAGTATGTGTATGTCTTCTCTTTGACAGAGTAGATGGTAACAGATAAAGCCATTCCATATATCTGGGGTCTACAGATTGGTACCAGCCTACATTCACACTCTTCCTCTAACCATTCCATGAGCCTGTTATATAGCTTTATCAATAAATAATCTAAAATTTCTGTTATTCAAAAGACATAGACATATTTGGAAAGACAAGTGAGGAATTTTAAAGAGAGCTGATCAGTCCACCATTGGCAGGCTGATGGCTGTTCATTCTGCACATGCAATTTGCAATGGATAACTATCACAGAATTATATATACTGCCTGTCACATTCACAAGCAAAGCACCATATTTTTTATACATTGAATATGTTTCTGTATCAAGACAGTTAAAGTCAAGTACTGTAGAAGCTTAATGCAATGAAATTAGCATTATGAATGCCTTTTTTTCTTAACTAGGAAATAGATGCCATAGTTTTCCATGGCCCATGAGTAAAAAAAAAAAAAATAGGAACTCTATGGCAATGTCTCTGATCTACATATTCAGTACAACACTCAGAAGATACTATTTGTATTCTAACTACTAATATGATTCTTAGTGCACTAAATAAAATTGCTTATGTTCCCAGGCTTTAAACAAAGGACACACACAGAAAAATGCCATTTTATCATACTCTTTTTATTTCAGGCATCTATGGAATCTCTTAAGGGACTGTCATAAAACTGTCTTGGTAATTACTGGCAGTAGGGCAATCCTTTTAAAATTTCATAGTGATTCCTATTGTGTAGAAGTTCATATTGAAACTTTTGCAGTTTCTAAAATGAGATATTGTTCCATTAAGAGTGGTGCGGGAAGTTGCCCAAGGCCATAGGGGGCAGAAGGCAAAAGAGACACTTAGTAATCTAAAAGAACAGTTTTTAGCGGTCTTCTACCATAAGAGAAGCATATCCATGACACCAGATGTATGTAGTGTAAATATGAGTTACATTTGGAATGACTGCACACTCCTGCTTTCACCCCACTTAAATTCCATAGCGACCCCTAACTAAGCACTCCTGCTCCTACTCCACTATACTCTCATACTTATTCTAATTTATCAAAATAACTACAACTAACAGACTTTAAGTGACTGTAAGTATATAAATATTGGAAAAAAAATATATATATGCCATCAAGTTCTCTTCAACTCTCAAATGTATTAACCCTACTTGCTTTTACAAACTATATTGTATGTATTTTTTTTTTATTTGTAATCTTTATTTGCATTCTGTAACCTATATTGTATTATACTGTTCTTGGAGCTTTATTCTGTAACCTATATTGTATTATACTGTTCTTGGAGCTTTTCTCCCCAGGCATCCACTGAAAATGGGCACTTCATGGCCCAGTGGACTTCCCCGGTAATCAAACTGAAATAAATATAAAATAAATAAATACATTTCATAGCAACACACAAATGAAGCTAAATTTGGGCCTGCATGGTATATGAACTGGTAGCCATTTATTCAAAAGTTAGAGAGAAAAGAGCAGCACTGCAGTAACACACTTACAGGTGCCACACAGAGAGCAGTCACCACAGGACAGTGATGGGAAGCTGTTAAACACTTCAGTCGGACTTTAGAAAAGTCTAAATTAAATGTTTAACAGCTTTCCTCTTCTCTTTTGTGGTGACTGGGAAATTGCCGTCAATGTTCTAGTGCTTGATTCAAGCTTGACAGTAGTAAGAGGTACTTAATAAAAAGCTTATTAAGAACCTTTCCAATGTCAGAATGGTGCTTAGCAGGCATGCATGTTCCCAAATTCAGAGCACTGTCACAGTGATCCATGCACTACAAGTCATTATCTTTCAAAAATAAGACATAAAATGCATCACAGAACATATAGATCCTGGCAGCATCCACAAGCCAGGTTGTAGAAAGTTTGATACAGGCTTACTGGGAGCTTCTGCCCTGGACACACCTGTTCTACAACTGACCCTGCTCAGAGGCATGCACAGAAGGTTGCTATAGTGTGTGTTTTGTGGGTGATGGGGGCTGGAATAGTGAGATTATTATTTTTTAACTTCTTGCAATCGAACATCAGAGGTATGCACAGAAGATCACTATAAATTGTCTAGGACTGAGTAAAGTATGGTCATTATTTCTCAGATTTTCCTCACACTTAAACCTCAAAGGTATGCATAGAAGGTCACCGTGGCTTTTTTGGAGCTGTGACAATGTAGTCATTATTTCTTTAACTTTTCACACCATCATACCTCACAGGTACGCACAAAACATCACTATAGCTTGTGTAGGACCAGTGCATTGCCTAGGAGCAGCAGGCTGAAATACATGACTGTGATGGTTTTTACATTTTCTCTCAATTACATATTAGAAGTCTATATACAAATGGCTAACTTTGGGAGCTAGGGATAAGATGTCATATTGTGTATATATACATCTGTGATCAACAAGTTAAAATATGTTACAATATTCTGGTTGTCAGATGGATGTAAGAATGCCAGCTTCATTTAGGTGTGGAGGGTGAATAGGCAAGCTATATGTGTGACCGCAGCAACATGAAATGTATGACTGTTGCCATTTATTCATTCACTTTTATCCAGATCTAACATCAGAGGGATACACAGAAGGTGATTATGTTTTCTCTTTTTTACTTTTGATGGGGACATAGACACTAATATATGATCCATGTATCATTGCAAGCATTTGTCTTCTCAGTTTATTGGGAACTACATTTTTGTCAACTTTGATCATTAAGTCATTAAGTCTTGGGCACAACTAATTTCTTCCTTGAAAGAAACAATAAGACTGAATTTCTTTAGTAAGTTATGATTTTGTCAATGTCATAATAGCAACAAAGACTGTAGGAAAAACTCTAAAATGTACCTCACAGCCTCTAAAATCCCAAGGCTTCTGAAGCCCAAACAGTCTCTATACTATTAGCTTAATTCTATTATTTTCTCCAAAGTTACTATACTGCAGTCTTGGTCATTTAGGGAGTGGAGAAAGGGGGTAAAGGAATAAAAGAAAGAGTAAGAATGATTTTTTTTTCTTAAGCCACAATTTTTGTTCAGGCCATCTTTGCCTCAAAATGTTTGAAACAAAGCTCTAAAATGCAACTCAGGAAATCTTGAACCCAGCAGCTTCTGAAGTGGACTGAGGCCACTGCCTTAATTTCATTATTTTCTCCTCGTGTATTATGGTGTAATCATAGACAGTTAGGCTTTATTGATACCATGCAGGAAAAATCTGAGGAATGCAACAAAGTATGAGAAAACAGCAAACAAGTAATCACAATGGTGTAACAAGGCCAGGATGGGGGGAAAGTAGGGAGCACAGTGGGGGGGGGGCAGTGGACAGCAGAAGGCCCATTGAGTTCTTTTCCAAGGATTTCATTTTACCAAAAGTCAGTCAAAATATTCAGCACTGCCAGGGCCTGCCCCTTTTAAGTACATCACGCAGCTTATCAGTAAGGCCGTTTACTCTCCATAAAGCATTTCATAATATTGTAACACTGGGAGAAGAAAAACAAGTATGCTATACGCTTAGTTTTGTCAGATTTCTTGTATACAATAATCCTTTTCATTTTATCTTTACTTAATTGTGCATATTATATGCCTGGTTAAATAACAGTGCTAAACATGCCCTTACAGATACTCATCAAGCTGTTTAAGTTTAGCTACTGGTTTTGTCTCTGATAAGTGGGGCACAGAAGTGATGATGTCCCCCCATAAGGGCAGCCTTACAAATTACCTGAGTAGTTTAAGTCCTATCAGCCTTATAAGCCTAATCTGCAAAACCATGGGGCGTATCATAACTAATGTCATAAACTGTGATATCAAGACTCTTGTTTGACTTGATCCCAACAGTTTGGCTTTGGAAGGGTAGATCCTGTCAAGGTAACCTGGTAAACTTCTTCAAAAGAGTTACAGAGGCAGTAGATGGTGACCATGACAGTGTACCTTGACCTGGTGAACATCTTCAACACCATTCTCCATGCTGGCATCATATGAAAGCTAATTGCTTCAAAAATCAAGCTATATGTGGTGATATGAAAAACAAAGTAATTGAAAGATAGTGTCCACACAATGCCAGTTGCAGATGCCTCATTAGTTAAGTATGAAAGTAACCAGTGGTCTCTCTCAGTACTCAGTACTCAGTGCTGGGACCTCTTGTTTTTGGTATTTACTTCTCAGATCTTCGTGTGGGGAGCAAATACATCTGCCTCTTAAAGTCTGCTGATAACTGCAAACTAGAGGTTGTTATTAAGTCACTCTATGATATTCAAACTCTCCTGAATGAACTCTCTCAGGTAAACCCTTGGTGTACTAAAGATGAGCTCAAACTAATTCATAAAAGGTGTAGTGTCACTTTTGGTACACAACCCTTCGCCTCATCATAAAGTATAGCCCACACACCACTACAAAATGAAATGACTTAGAAATGTGGGCTGATAGAGCCCTCTATTTTGAGCACCATGTGACAATAGTTGCCAGAAAATTCTTTTATTTAGCCAAACTAATTACCAACGGAAAATCATCATAGTCTAAAGAGGTAATCACTCCCTTGTATCCAGCATCTATCATGCCAAAAGTACAGCACCCTTCTTTGGATGTATCTCACTAAACATATCAAACAATTAGAAATACCCCAGAGGCTCCTAACCAATAAAAATCACAGGCCTATAGTCCTTGTGCTACCAAGAGAGGCTGGAAACTCTCTCCCTTTATTCAATGCAGAACGTGCTTTTGAGGGGAGATCTGTCCTGCTTACTGCACCATTAGAGACTCAGTTGTCATGGACCTCCTGTTTCTCTACAAGTCTAATATCTTCACCAACATTAAAACCAGGAACTGAATCTTCACCAACAGATAAATATAGCACAGTGGAGAGACATGCTTATAAGTCAGTCTCTTCCAAACTTTGGAATAAACTTCCCCAACATGTTAAACAGTGTGATTCACTATCTTACTTTAAATTTGAGGATACTCATGCAGTCACTAGTTTATGTTTACTTTATGTTGTACTGGTGTAGCCCTCCTGGAGAAGGAAGGTGCTACGTGCGGGGGGTACTGGCAAAGCTTGAATAGTCATTGGATTCATACATATTCCAAGGCCAACAAATCTTAACTGTTGTTCTGGCTTACTCTCACAGCTTATCAGGATATCACTACTACACTCATAATGATCTTGAACAGCATAACGTGGGTGTATGAAAATGAGTGAATAATTAAATGCAGCAAAATGATGACTGCATTGTATGTCAGTCTATTTCAGGTGAAATGTACTTCTGTGGAAAATTCTGCCTAAAACAGGCTATTAACCAGAAGAGTGAAAGCTTATTCTGGTACTCTGTAGATAAAAGGCAATAGACATGCAGATTTGTACTAGCTTATGGAAATTAAACTTTAATTGTAGAACATACCTCTCAACTGTACAAAGTATTTTGTAAAGTGTTATCTGAACTGTTATTGATTCTGGGCAGTGTCTGAAAAGGGTCAATAAGCAACCCACTTACCTGGTAAGAAAACAGTAATTAAACAATAAATAAATGAAATATTCATAATTTTGTAGGGCATACCTGATTTTGCTTCATATTGTTTCCCTGTCTCTAGCAAAATATTTGATTTTCTGGTAAATCACTTAAGATCATACCTCTTAACTCTCCAGAATTTTGTAGAATGTCCAGATTATTGCCTCATTTTTTATCTTTTCATCATAAAATCTGTGGTTTTCTGGAAAACCACTGATGATTGTGCTAATTAGATAATGAAATATTTGACTCTGAGACTTCATATCCTTTAGAAAATGTATGCTAATGAAAAAACAGTTATTCTAACAGCTTTCTGAGTTTATAAGAGCAATATTTAAAATCTGTCCCTGATTTTGGCCCTTTATAAACCCTCCCCCCATTATTTTTGGCTTTGTCCAAAATTCTAAAGCAAAAGTTTAGAGGTATGCGGAGGATTACAGTCAGTAATGCCAGGCATTTAAAATTTCATACTCCCACTGTTCAGAAAATGCATGTTGATGCAAAACCTGTTCTGTTAAAATTTTAAATGAACAAGTAATAGTTAAAAATTGTCCCTAGTTTTCAGCCTTCATTCCCACTAGTTTTGTATTTATCTAAAATTATTGAAAGAAGTTGATCAGTATGTCTTAAAAACACTTGCATAGGTGTTTGCATGCTACCTGTGCACTCGGGGAGCCAGAACATGATGATTTGATACTCAAGTTGTCTTCTTCCTGCTGCCTGAGCTTATGATTCCCTTGGAAACACCAATGGGAATGATTATGTGTAATCATAACTCCAGTAGCAGTTGCAGGGCACATTGGGCAGCTGTTGAAAGTGTGGGGGGGGGGCTCTTGCACCTCCCTAATGTATGGTTCTGGCACCCATGCCAATTAGTCAGTGAGTAGATGTTCTGCATACCAGTAAGTAGACATGACTGCTAAACTAAAGTTTTAAGTGAAAAGAGTAAAGCAAAATTACTGCAGAGCTCTGAAGACCTAAATTCAGCAAGTCCCCAGTTAGTGCCCCATGAGAACCCAAAAGTGCCACTTTATGGCAAACCAGTATATTAGTTGTGCATGTCTGCAAGTCAGCTCAACCCATTACTTCAATAAGAAAGTCAGTGAACAGGAAACTCAAGGCCAGCTATGGCTATCACATTGAGAGGGAGAGCTCCATATCCAGTTTGCATAGATTATATAATTTGATTAGGGTTAATACATTTTCAGTGCTGGCAATGATTTGATAAGACTTACCTCTTGTGTCTGTTATTTTGATGACAAGGCATCAGTGTTGCTTAAAGTCAAACAGTAGGCAAATGGATGTAGAAGGATTCAAACCTTTCACATTGACTAAAGGAAGTGACCCACTAACAGCCCTGGAATGAGCTTAGCAAGCCTTCAGAGGCTCTAACATGAATAAATGAGGTAAAATCCATTGGAAGCAAATTGCGTAATTACAAATGATTGAACAGCATCACTCTTAAACAAAACAGAATGCACTATTTTTGTAAGTGGGACAAGCATTCCCCTGTACCTCTATATAGACATCTTTGCCACCACTGCACTACCTTACATAAAAATACTAACTCTGTGGTTGCTCTACATTCGTGAAGGACACATCCCTTGTAAGGCTAAACTCAGTTTTCAAATGAACTAGGGTACTGCATTTTTGTTACATTAATCATGAACATAGTTTTGGAAATGTAAACTAGGGGAATGGTAGTGAAGCATTTGCGATTGTTAAAAAAAGACATTGTCCATTTGTAGGATTAACAACTCTGGGGCAGTGAATGATTGTTTGCAAATGTATCTGAAAGTAAATAGGAATTGAGCAAATAGATAAAATAAAAAAGAAACATCAATTTTTGGAATGTTTACTTTAAGGCTCCTTTTTTCTCATTGCAGGCAATTACTCTGATCTAGAAATAAACCACACACTGGAGCCAAAATAAATTTAGTGCTTTCGTCCCATTTATTACAGAACTTCTTCAGAATTATACAATACACTACTGAAATCATTTCCTTTTATATCAAGAACATCCCAACATCATTTCCCACAATAATTAAACCTTAAAGGCATAGTTATTAAATAACCAATAAATGTTCAAAACATAAGATATAAAATATACTATGAACTTGAAACAAGACTTTAAAACATGACACACCATTGTTTCATCTTTATGTCAAAAGTTGACATAATTCAGATAACTTTTAACCAAAACCTTTTCATTAATACCAGGTGTTCTGTCAGCTCTTAAAAAATCTGCCATTTCAATTCTATCTTCTCTAAAAATTGTTAAATGAACCTACAAGTTTATCTGTATTAAGTTTTTCTACTACAAAATAAGTAAATTTTCTAAAATTTTCACAGTTCAGAGAATGCTTTGCTAATGCATTATTTATATATTTTTTCTTAATAGCAAGAAGATGTTCCTTAACCCTATATTTCAGCTTTCTAATAGTCTTTCCTATATAGAAATGTTTACAATTGAAACACACTGCAAGCTATACTAAACCCTCACTCTGGCAGTCAAAGCTACCTCTGGCTGTTAAAGTATATTTTAAATGTTTAAAATAATGACTCTGTACACCCATCATATACCTACATTGATTGCAATTTGTGCAAGCAAAAATACCTAACCGAGTAATTACTCTATCATGATCTTCACATTTATGTCCACCTTCCAAAATCTCTTTTAAATTTTTAGTTTTTTTATTTATAAAATTTGGTTGAGTCCCTATAATTTTACTCAATACCTCATTAACCAAAATTATTTTCCAATTCTGCTGTGCAATTCTTTTAATATTGGGTCCATCAACACTCATGGATACTGGAAATGCATGTTTAAATTCCTCATTCTGTATCAAATTATGACTAAGATTCTTCTTCTAAAATCCAGCTGTAAGAATGGGGGGGTACTTGCCATTCCTTTGATTCCCCACATATTGAATCACATCATTAGGAATTTCACCAGAATAACCCCTACAAAGAAAAAGCTGTTTGAGTGATTCAACTTCCACTTTATACTGTTGGTCATCACTGACCATTCTGCTCTGTCTGATTACTTGACCTTTAAATACATTGATTTTCATATATTTGGGGTGGAAGCTTTCAAAGTGTAAATAATTATTGGTAAAAGTTTTCTTCCTATAAACATTACTCCTAAATGTCCTCTTATCTACATCCATCCCTACTTCTACATCCAAAAACTGAACTGTGGTGCCTATGTTGCCAATCGTAAATTCAAGCCAAGATACTGTTTGATTAATCTGCCTAAAAAAATAATCGAACTGTTCACTATCACCTGCCCATACAAAGAATAAATTGTCAATGTAATGTCTATAGTACCTTACATATTTAAATAAATCCATCTTCTCCAAAAATGTAACTTCCCACCAACACATCACTAAGTTGGCAAAGACAGGGGCTACATGATATCACTACCCCACTTGTTTGTTGATAGATTTCTTTTTCAAACATAAAAAAATTATTATGCAGTTACACTGATCTGTTTGCCTGTCATAAGCTAAATACATTTACAGTAGCTATAGATAAATGGATAGATAGATAGACAGATAGATACATGGGTAGGAAAAAGTCAAAGCTTAAAGATCCAGTCATCTATCAATGACCTCAATTTCAGTCTGTTAAAAAGCGACAAATTTAAATGTGTTGCACTCTACTATTGTAAGAGAAGGTGGATCCTATGTTACGAGACAGTAGAATGAGGAGAATGTGCCAAATGATGGTGAAGGTTGTTTTTGTACATTAAAGATCATATCTGAAAAAAGGTGCAATAGTAGAGGAACAGTGCATTATTTGTTTGGGCCTACTGTAATGCAGCAGTAAATAATGATATGCATCCCATAAGCCTTTGTAAGTCATACATGCATTCCCAACCAGCTCCTAAACCACCTCCTCAATCTCAACCTCCTTTCCCCATCACAACATGGTTTGATCAAAACATAGCACTAGCACCATCCTTCTGTCTTTCACTAATATCATCCAATATCTCCTAACTGAAGGCCAACTCATGTCATCCATTTTCCCTGATATGTCAAAAGCCTTTGACACCGTATCCCACCAAATTCTTTTTAACAAACTCTCATCACATGGCCTTAGTTCATCAGTTCTATCCTGGTTCTGTAGCTATCTTCCCAGCTGGCAACAAGCTACCAAATGGGAAAATAGCCTTTCCTCCTTACTACCCATCTATGTTGGGGTCCCACAAGAAACCACTGTAGGCCCTCTCTGTTTACAATTTTTATAAATAGCCTCAGCTCTGCAACACAACTAGCCTCCATTGTCCATACACTGATGATTCCACACTTATATGCTCAGCCCCCAGCAACTCAAAATAAAAATGCAGACTTCTTTTCAAGATCTAGAAAAATATCTCACAGAACATCAACTTATTCTAAACCCAAACAAAACTAATATAATAGTTTTCAGACATAGCAAACCCAAATCACAACAGCCCACACTAGCAATACTCTCCTCAAATAGAACCATGATAGAACCCACAAACCAAACCAAACTACTGGGCGTAACAATAGATGGCAACCTAAGATTTGACAGACACATTCCCCTCATTATCAAAAAAGTCCACTCCAAACTAGGCACCCTGTATAGAGCCAAGAAATACCTTACAGAAAGTGCCAGACTAGCCACTGAACAGTCACAACTATTGTCCACCCTCATTTATGGATCCCAAATATTTACTAATCTGCGAAAAACTGACCTAAACAACCTAGAATCCTGTTACAACAAAATTGCTAAATTTGCCACAGGACACCCATATAGCACCCGCCACTGCACTGTTCTTTCCCACTCAACTGGCTAGAACTCCCTAACCTATCACTCAACCAGCTGTCCCTAGCCCACAAATCTATCCACCGACCTAATGACTGCCCTGCACTTTCTAAACTAATCCAACCCAGTGAAAACCTCAGAACACTTGGATCCTCTAATAAACTTATGCTAAAGGTTATTCAACCCCACAGCTCCCATGACACATCCCTCTACTCTTTCAAAATTGCCAAGCTCTGGAACACTCTTCCTCAAACCATAGCAAAAAATCCTAACTATCCTAATTTCAAACAACTCCTAAAAGAACATCTAGCAAACCATTGGCTTTGCACCTGTCAAACACCTGGCTAAGCCTACCCACTCCCAATTATATCTCCTAACTCTGCTGCTTCTTATCTCTTGCTTAACCCCCTGGCTTCTGTTCTTACCACCTATCTAAATTTCTTTCAGTTTTCTGTCAGCTACTAGTTTTTGGACAGTGGTGCTAGACAATCTTACTGATTCTTACTTCTGTAATCCATATCTACCACTGTTATATGTTCTGTATACAACTTTATGTCCTAATTTCACTGTATATCCATGTATTCTATGTACATCCCACTATATTCATCTTTTATAATAATTAATATTGCAAGTCTCATTACACTGTGACAATGGCTCAAACGTATGCCTATCGGCATAGTATTATAGAAACACGAGTTCACTAGCAGTATTTTCCTGCAATTTTGTTAACTAGTTTAATTATGTTTTAGTATTATTTAGTCTGTAACTGTTAACTGTATATCTGGAGATTTTCTCCCCAGGGTCTGCACTGAAAATGGGCTTCTGGTCCAGTCAGACATAACGCGGTAAACAAATGTAATAAATAAATAAATAAATAAAATACTACATTGCACAGAATTCATGAATTTATATTCTTAAATAATTCAAAAGAAAACTTGGTTATGCAGGCCATAGTTACAAAGACATTCCATGACAGAGACTGGTAATAATAAAGTATGACTCACAGACCTCACATTAAATACGATACTGTAAAATTTAAAAAAAGGCTTTAAGGTAAAGCTTATTAGGCACTCTATGTTTCTAGTGTGTGATATAGTGTAGAACTATCAATTCAGCTGGGAAGAAAAACACAGATTCTTGAGAGACGATTGTACCTAGAACTACACCTTTCTATGCCACTGGGAGTCCTGAGTTCAATCTGCAGGCAAATGGCAATATTTTCTTTTCTTATTGTTAATACAACAGTTGGTCAGTTGTTTGGTCTGTGTTCAGCATAACTCTCATGGTAGTTTTCTAATTGAAAGAAGAAGTGCCTAGTCTTGGGGTAAAATAGGTACCTAACTGTCCAGACACTCCTTGTCCGTCTAATGGCAGTAATAACCATGCAGAATGTGGGGGAACATGGACTCTACTCTCAGACAAGTGTCAGTGCTTTCCTTTCCTGTTGAGATGTTAATATAATACCTTGTTAATAATTTGGCTTGCAAAGTTTAGAAGTATGGGGGTTAAATATAATGTGCTTTTCAGTTTATATAAGATGAGTAAGTAAAATATAATATTAACAGGCCCTCTATATCCATAAATTCATAGATCAATACTGGGCAATTAGTCTGCAGATCATTGCCAGCTTAGTCAAAAACCCATATTCAAAATCTCCCTGCATGGTCAAGAAGGGCAAAACAAGATAGAACAGGGAGTATTTGAAGTTGCCCATCCAGTTATCTAAGTTTAACTTGAAAGTGGCAAGGGTGCTACTCTGCTTGACATGCAGTGATAGTTTATTCTAGAGGTGAGGGATTCATATCAATATGCCTTATGCATTTGTTGATAATGATTTAGTTCCTTTATCATGGTATTTGAGGTACCATTTGTTCTGTGAAAGAATAAGTGGTCAAAGAGGGCTGGATCTTTCATGGCTGTAAAGGCTAGACACAGATCTAATGAGAGCAATCTATAAGAGAATGAGTACAGAGAGAAGGCTGCCAGTCTGGTTTGTTAACGCAGATTTTTGAGGCCACAGATCTTTTCATTTTTGAGTCTCTGAGGTGTCTCAAGTTCTGTGATATGTTTAGCCACATACATACCGATAGCTGTATTATAGTTAATGATGGGTCTGATGGGCTAAAAGTGAAGACGAATTAAGGCTTTCTGAACTACTGTTGAGACATGATGGTCAAACAATAAAACACTGTCAACAGGAGTGCTTTATAAGTTCATAGGTTGATAAGTTGCAAATAGGCTATTGACCCTAGGGCCTATACAAGCCTAGCCATAAAAATTCCCTGGCTATTTCTTCCCACAGCATTTACTTCCCTGGACCCCTGTCTAGCAGGGCGACTGATGTGATCCCCGGGGTGAATTTCTTTTCTTCCATCCAATCATCAAGGTTCCTTTTGAAGAGAGCCAAAGAGGTGCTCTACTTGACATGTATGGGCAGTCTATTCCAGAGTCTGGGGAGTCTCTGGGACAGGAACCTATCCCTCCAGCATGTTTTCTTCATTGTGATGACAAGGTTTAGATCCCTGGAGCATGTGTCTCTGAGAGATTTGGATTTCTTTAAGTGTAGCATGTCTACCATTCTGGGTTTGACATGGCCTTGTATGTTAAGCAGAGATCGCCTCTGAGTAGACGATATGCAACAGAGTATAGGTGGAATTATTTCAGGTGGACAGCATAGGGCATCTGCTTTAGGCCTGTGATTCTTTTAGTGAGGTATTTATGCAGCCTTTCCAGTTGTTGCAGATGTCTTGAGAGGTACGTACCAAATGGAGCATTGTATTCTATAATAGGTCTAATGAGGGATGAGTAAAGTGGGACAATGACCTCCTTTTTATGGATGAAAAGTCCTTAGTGATGAGGTGTGCCACATAGAAGGATTTCCTGACTCTTGTGGTGATGTGGTTAATGAAGGTGAGACCACTGTCCACCTGTGTCCCTAAGTCTCTTATCACACTTTCAGTGTTTAGTGTACTGCCACCTATGTGGTAATTCATGGGTACATGTTTTTTCCCAAAGGGGATAACTATACATTTCTTGGCATTGAGCTTGAGCCCATAGCTCTGGCACCAAGCATCTGTTTCTGTAAGGCCCTTTTGTAGAATATCCACATCATTTCGGGATTCAATAATGGCTCCCAGTTTACAGTCATCTACAAACTTTGTTAGCCAGAGTCCCTAAGTGTTGGCCTGTACTTCAGAGAAGTAGATGCCAAACAAGTGCGGTCCCAGAACTGAACTCTGAGGTACTCTACTTGTCACTTGTCTGGAGCTGGATTTGGAGTCAGCTACTTTTACAGTGTGGGTTCTGTCAGTAAGCCAGTTGCCAGGCTATAATTAAACATAACACTTAGATGAGGTGCCAGTTCATTTTGTAGTTCATGTAGTACACAGCCTGGGATGTTGTCTGGTCCCATAGATGCTGTATCCTTATTTATTTTTATTTATTTATTTAAATTTGTTGACCGGGAGTGTCCGACTGGACGTGGGTCCATTTTCAGCAGAGGCCCGGGGAGAAAAGCTCCACAGTAAAATAAACAGACAGTAGTTACATTGGATTACATAGTGATTAACAATTTAACACAGAAATTACTTACAACATATTTACAGATGAAGAACATAGTACATCAGTAGACAACTAGAATCTTTATCTGTGAAGTACATAACAGGCATTAACAAATGTAACAATGAGAAGTTCCTGCTGTATAATAAGTACTAGGCTTATGAGCATCTGAGCTTGCTATCATCAAGGTAGTTAGTGGAGGTGAAAGAAAGGTAGTAGTTGGATGGGGTGGATGATATTAGAGTGGGAGTTGCAAGGGCATAGCCAGCATGTTTTTAGGTGCGCTTTTAATAAAGTTTTGAAGTTGGTGCATGATGGTACGGAGGTAATTGTGGGTGGGAGTGAGTTCCATAATTTGGCTATGGCGCAAGAGAATAGTGCTTCACCAGCAGAGTTATTGGCTTTAGTGATCTGCAAGTGATTTTTGTTGCTGGATCTTAGTGGTCTGGTGGTGCGATAGGGTTGGAGTAGATTCTGAAGGGATGGGACATTTAGTTGATGGTTTACTAGTTTGTGGGTGAGAGTTGATACCACTGAAGGAGGTGAGGGAGTTCAAGCCAGCCCAGTTCAGCAAGTGAGAGACAGTGGTGACTACGGTAGGATGCCCCTGTGGCGAATTTTGCGATTTTGTTGTAGCAGGTCTCTAGCTTGTTTAGATCACATTGCCTTAGGTCGGTATATACTGGAGAGGCATAAAGTAGGGTGGAGATAAGGTGGGAATTTGCTATTGAAATCTTTGCTGCTTTGGTGAGAAATTGTTTATTTCTGTATAATGCTCCTAGTTTTTGTGGACTTTTTATGGTCATGGATATGTGAATGTCAAATTTTAGTTTATTGTCTATTTCCACTCCTAGCAATTTGGTGTGTTCAGTTGGATATATAGTGGTGTTGTCTTTTGCTGTGATGTTAAAGTGAGAGTTGTTTTGAGTATGTTTGGTGGGTTGGAAGATGAGTAGTTTAGTTTTGTTTGGGTTGAGTATTAATTGGGCATCAGATAACCATGTTTCAACAGAGGAAAAGGCTTCCTGTGTGACTTTTTGCAGATTGGGTAGGGACTGGGCTGAGCAGATGATGGTAGAGTCATCTGCGTATTGGATGAGTGTTCCATGTTTGGTGGCAGAGGCTAGATTATTGGTGTAAACAGAGAAAAGTAGGGGTCCAAGGATGGATCCTTGGGGAACCCCTATGGAGACAGGTAGTTGCTGAGATATGTCATTCTGCCATACAACGGATTGTTGGCGGTCAGACAGGTAACTCTGAAAACAGTTGGTGACTGATTGTGAGAAGGATAGGTTATTGAGGACAGAGATAAGTTGTTTGTGTGGGACCATGTCAAATGCTTTAGATAGGTCTAGGAAAGTAGCAGAGGAGAGATAGCCATTGTTTTTATGCTGAAGGATAGTGTTTGTAAAGGAGAGTAAGGCAGTGGTGGTGCTATGGTTTGGTCGGAAACCATGCTGAGTACTGGAAAGGAGGTTGTTAGTAAGGTGGTAGTGTGAGACCTGAGAGTGTATGCATCTCTCTAGTATTTTGGAGAGTGGAGAGAGAATAGCTATGGGGCGGTTATTGGTTAGTTCTGCAGAGGGTCCTCCTTTGTGGAGGGGAATTATATGTGAGACTTTCCACAATGTGGGAACGTAACTTTCTGACAGAGATCGGTTAATCAAGATGGATACTGGGTAGGCCAGAGCATAAGCTGCGATTTGTAGGTATTCACTTGGGAGGTTGTCTGCTGCTAATTTGGTGGGTTTAAGTTTAGTTAAGAGTTTTTTTATGTTGGAGGTAGGTACAGGAGAAAAAGAGAAGGCAGTGGGGAGATTACTAGTTGAAGGTGTGGGTTGGATGGGAGGGGGGTTGTGTTGTTTAGCTAGTGATAGTATGGTTTGGGTGAAGTGCGTGTTGAATGAGGTAGCAATATTTTATGAGGAGTGAGGGATGTTAGGAGGAGGGGTACTGACTTTACCTGGGTGGAGGATGGAGTTTATGGAGGACCAGAATTGTTTGGGGCTGTGTTGTGAGGAGTCTAGGGCAGACTGGTAGTATTGGAATTTGTCCCGTTGTATTAGCTTTTTGGCTCTATTGCGTAGTTCTAGGAATTTCTGTCTAGCTGCAGGGGTTTTGATTTTGCGCCAGTGCTCCCAGGCTTTATCCCTGTTTTTCATTTCTGACTTAGTGGTTTTCTGTAGCCATGGGGAGGGTTGTGCTTTGGTTCTGGAAAATCTTATGGGAGCATGGTAATTAAGGATGTTCAGGAAGGTAGTATTAAAAGATTCAACTGCGTCATCTAGACTGAGGTACTTTAGAGCATGCCAGTTACATTCTTTGAGGGATGAGATGAATGTGAGTGGGTTAAAGTTTATTTTTTATTTGACGATAGACGACAGGTTTAGCTTGGTACAGGTATTTTTTGAGTAGGAATGTTGGGGAGTGATCACTGAGGCTATCTGATAAGCAGCCTGTTTTATATGACCGGGGGTTCTTACTGACTAGTATCCAATCCAGGGTAGAGTGCTTGCTGGAGTTTTTATTTATCCTTATTGGTGATTGGACTAGTTGGGTGAAGCCATGAAGGTGTGCATGATGGGTTGGATTGTTGCCAGAACAGGATTGCCAGTCAATATTGAAATCACCTAAGATGATAGTTTCTTGGGGGAGATGGTGAGTAGACCAGCTGAGGAGGTTTTCTAGTGGAGGGATATTTTGGCCAGGTGGGAAGTAGCATCCAATTATGTTGATGGTTTTGTTTTGGTTAATTTTGAGGTTGGTATATATTATTTCTTCATTGCCTATTTGTGGAGCTGATGATTTTAAGATCTGGATGTTTAGATGTTGTTTAAATATTATAGCTACACCACCTCCTTTTTTGTTTAGCCAGTCTACTCTTAGTATGCTGTAACCTGTAGGGAGTATTTGCTCACTGGTAATGTGAGGTTTTAGCCAGGTTTCTGTCAGGACGACTATATCTGGGGAGTATAAGTCTATGGTGGCATGGAGTTCATGGACTTTGTTGGATATACTTCTAATATTTAGGCTTAGTAGAAGGAAGTCACTTGGCTTTCTATTGGCTGTACTATGGGAGAAGTTGTGATTTCTAGTCTGATTATGAGGATTGGGGTTGGAGATGGTAGGGCCAGTGTTGGGATGGATGTCTCCACTTAGGGCTAGTTTTGATATGCATGAGATTATTAGTTTTCTCAGTTTTTGAATGTGTTTGTTTATAAGGGAAATTTTATGATTGTTCTCTGTGGGTAATAGGTATGGTGGGAGGGTTACTATATTAAGTTGTAGGGATATTTTACGTTTGGGTAATATAGTTGGTAGAATATGTGGGGGGTGCATAGGGATGGTTCTTGAGCTGGTGGGAGGGGAGCTGAGTATGGGTGAGACATGGGTGGTCGTGTCAGTAGTAGTACAGTGGTAGTGGTTGAGTGGGGGAATGATGGAGCTTTGGTAGGATGTAAGATATGCAAGGAGAGTGCATGCAGTGAGCAAAGGAAAGGTATGCTTGTACATGTCAGTTGAGGAGGTGTGATAGTAGAGGGAATATGGAGGAGGTAGTGTTGGGTTAGCGCTGTGGTTGGCTATTGGAAAGATGGGGGGGTTTGAGTGCAATAAAGGTGGGACCACTGGGGGAGGAATAGGGGGCAGGGCGGAGCGGGTAGAGACCCTGTTAGGTTCTTGTATGAGGGGCTGGAAACAATCACAAAGCAAGACAAGTATGTGTTAAGAACAATCACAATTGACCAAGGACTGCTCTGAAACTGTAAGTCTTGTCTTAATTTCTCAGGTGGAAAACCAGGATAACCTTGTATCAGTAGGCTACTGTGGTATAGTTTAAATAAACAAACACACAGTATTGATCAGTTATGGGTACTATTTGCTAACAGAAGGGAATAAGAGAAAGTGGAAGATGTGTGTGGTGGGGGGGGGGCTGCTTACAGCCAAAGCACAGTGCTCTCCAGGGGAAAATGAAGATTGGCTCAAACAGTTAGACACATACTCAAAGTTAACTGTAGCTGTTTGCAGACAGTTCAGACCCGGACTGCACTTTTCTTATAGGAATACACAACTTGAAAACACACAAACCCAGTAAACAACAGAAAAGCGAGCTGGAACACAATGAGAGCAGGCTAAAAACTGAAAATATTTAATAAAATCCAAGTAAAAGTAAGCGCTTTTGGCAGAAACAGTGTTCTGCCTTCATCAGACAAACATGAATCATTCAAATAAGTTACAAATGATTTAACAAATCAAGAGCAAGTGCATTTTTCAATTAAGAAAAAACCATGGAAACCTTAAAACAGCAATATACTTTACATTGTTAAATACTAGTCATTGTTTTGTAGTAAACATAAAAAAACACAGTTCGCTAAATGTAATAACCTTCATGCAGTATGTGCAAATAAATTGTGCTGTGCTTAGAAATTAATATCAATGTGTTACCAGCAGCCTAGTTAAAAGAAAAAAAAATATGTATATATGTGTATATATACAAATAAAATGTTTATCTCATTGAACAAAATTAAATTGAATAAATCAAGAAATAAAATTACTCTCTATACAAAATTAGGACAATTTATTATTGTACTAATAAGTAAATAAATAAATAGTCATATCAGTGAAGCTTAAGCTAATAAAAAACTCCAGTAGATAATTCAACTGCACACAGGGACAGGGAATAACTGGAATGTCACCACATGTGCTGTACCCAAAACTAAGGGACAATACAAACAACTCTAATAGTCACAAGGCAAGAGGTAATAGTAAATGTAGACATAAGCACCAGCGATAGTTAAAAGGAGTTACCTATTATAAGAGAGCCATCTCAAAACACACTTAATGGAAAGGGTGTCATTAATACCAGGGGTAATGTGTGCTCTTGCACGAATCTGCCATAATAGTTAGTCTATTTCGAGACGAATTTGCCAAGGACCACCTCTGATGTCCGGGATAATCTGCTGTAAAATAATAAAACTAAAACGATGGTCATTGTGTTTCATAATATGCCTAGCTAGGGCATTAGTATGGTCTTGCTTGGCAGTGGCGTAAATATGTTCGTATATTCTAGTTTTAAACTTGCACTCCATTTTCCCAATATAGAACGCATTACAAAAATTACACAATGCTGCATAAATGACCGATTTAGTTTCACAATTATAGTGGTCCTTAACTTTATATTCCTTACCATTAATAGAAAAATGTGTTGCCACCTTAATGTGTCTACATTGGGCACAAAAGCCACATTTAAACATCCCTGATGGTCGATTTGATGCCCTTTTTGGCTTGTTCTTCTCCAAAATTGCTTTTAAATTATAGCCTCTCCTATAAGTGATTTTAGGCCTATCACCTAATACATTAAGAAGAGTTCCTTCATTTTTTATGTCCCAGTTTTTATTAATGATCCTTGATTAATTGATAATCTAAGGAGAAGGTATACAAAAAACTAGTACAGTACGTGTTGCCACTCTGCTTGTTTGTCCTAAAATTTGGACTAATAGTAGAAATAACTTCTTCGTGGTTATTAGAGTTATTAGTGTTATGATGACCAGTTAGAAGGGGAAAAAAATACCCTTCCTCACGTTTACGTGATACCTCTGAAATAATACTAGTTAACAAGTTGATTGGGTACCCCCTAGATTCAAACATACTCATTAACGTTACATTCACTGTTAAAATCCGTATAATCTGTTACCATACCTGCTGCCCTGACAATCTGACCTTTTACCACAGATCTTTTTGGTGGTATGGGTGGTTACTAGAGAAGTGCAACAAAGAGTTAGAATATGTGGGTTTTCTGTAGATGACACTTTTAAACCTATGATTAATTGTGTCCTTGATAAGGAGAATGTCCAAATAGTTAATCTCGGTGTCATCAACTGTGTGAGTGAATTCTAAAAAGTCAATCATACTAGTAATCCTTTCCAGAAAGGAAGGTATGAGATCTTTGTTTCCTTCCCAAATACAAAATGTGTCATCCTGGTACCTAGTGTACCAGGTGACATATGTTGAATAAGTCATCTTTAAATAGAAGTGTGGACTCCCAATTGCCATTACAGCATTAGCAAATGTACCGAGGCGAACCCATGGCCACCCCTGAGGTTTGCAGATAAAAGTTGTTCTCAAAAGTAAAGTAGTTATTCGTTAAAACTGTCTCAAGGAGGGTTAAAGTGACATAAATAATGTCATCTTTAACTTTTTTTGCTGATAAATACTCCCTATCCCAAGCTAAACCAATAGTTTGGGGAATGACAGTATAAAGGTCCTTGACGTCAATAGTCAAGAACACTGCCTGGGGGTTATACGTTAATTTGTTAATATTTTCCAAAAAGGACCAGGAGTCTTTACATATATGCACCTCCTTGTCAATAAGGGGTTTGATAATGTTGTCAACAAATTTAGCACATGGGTAAGTGATAGACCCCCTCCCATCAACTATGGGGCGGAAAGGGGGTGCATTCAAACGTTTATGAAGTTTGGGGGTCCCAAAGAAAACGGGGATCCTTGGAGCTGCTATATTAAGATATCTATAGGCATCCCCATCAATGAACCCATCCATTAATAAATCATACAAAATGTTGTTGATTTTGTGGTATGCAACATATATTTCGTTCAAAGAAACCTTGCTATAGGCTGGTGTGTCCAAGTGCTCAGACATATATTCAGTATACTTACAGTGGTCCATAAAAACCACCCACCCCCTTTATCTGGTTTCATAACTCGTATGTTGCAATCCTTCAAAAGACTAAGGAAGTCCCATTCTAAAGGGGAAATGTTAGCAAGGTGTTTATGGTTGCTATACATTACTCGATTCTTAATAGCCCAAAGATCCATCTCACAGATTTTTTCAAATGTATTTAACAAAGGATGAAGTGGTGGATTGCATGAACTGGAAACTCTTAAAGTATTCACAATATCAGTGGTGTTACCCCTTAATAAATTTAAGTTAAGCTTTCTTACAAATACCTTAAGGTCTATGATAGTTTTACCAATGTCCATATATTGACTTGGGACAAAAGAAAGGTCTTTGGCCATGAAGTCCACCATGTCTTGTTGTATGTTTAAAAGAGTGTAGTTGTAAACAGTAAAGTTGCAATTAGTACTTGTGAGTAATTTAGGTTGAACACCGAAGTCCAAAGAATCATTTATCTCCTCCGTCCCTTCCTCTTGTTCCTGGTGTTGTTCTGCATCTGGGCCTGGGGAGGGTTGTATCTCTGTGCGTTGTTGACAGGGCGAAAATCCTGATGGTCTTGCTGGATAGTACCCTCTACAGACTGGCCTGATGAACCACTAGGCTGATTGTTGTCCCTAGATTCAACCTGAAGCGAGCCACCTTGCTGGTGGCCACCATTGGTCAGTATACTTCTGGTTTACTTCCATCTCCAGTTGGACATGCACCAGGGGGTAGTGATTTTGTCCGTTTCCAGCAGGAAGAAGGTAATAACGGAATTGCCAATATTAATACAATTCCATTGATTACTAATTTTCTTGGCAATAACAACTTCTTCAGTCAAAGACTAGTACCTCAGGTGGAATCAACTACAGAATTAAATGGTGAGAACTCTAATTTATCTGATAAAATTGAACAATTTGATAACAAGTTATATAAATGTAAAAAACTCCAGTTAGAAGTTTCGTATTTGAATGAATGTATTGGTAACAAGGTAGTTCCTAAAGGTCTCCGCCAGTGGAGGTTTCCCGCTGGATTGACTGATAATTCACCTTTTTATCAAGAACTGACTGACCTATTTGACCGACAAGGTTTCGAGTTCTTGAAGGCACTTATTTCATTCTATTCTAAAGACATTACTGCTTTAACAGCTGAACTAGAGACCTTGGAACAGGAAATTGTAACTAATCCAGATTTTTTCAGATACAAATATGAATATTCTCGCATTTTTTCTAGTATTGAAGTGAGTTTAAGTAAACTACTTTTCACTAAGAAAAAGAAGCTCACTAGAGATACCACTGATTACTCTAATAATCGTGCGTACCCCAGACTTTCTATTAAGGTAAATGATTTACCTTATGAGAACATTTCTGATGTGCAACATAATAATGATGCTCATTCTATTAACAACAATATTTTTTGTAATAGCTCTGTTCACAATTTTCAGAATAACTCTGTCCATTATAACGACAACAGACAATTACCACGAAGGAGTCCTAGATTTAACAATAATAATAACAACAATGTGACCAATGGTGGCCACCAGCAAGGTGGCTCACTTCAGGTTGAATCTAGGGACAACAATCAGCCTAGTGGTTCATCAGGCCAGTCTGTAGAGGGTACTATCCAGCAAGATCATCAGGATTTTCCCTGTCAACAACGCACAGAGATACAACCCTCCCCAGGCCCAGATGCAGAACAACACCAGGAACAAGAGGAAGGGACAGAGGAAATAAATGATTCTTTGGACTTCGGTGTTCAACCTAAATTACTCACAAGTACTAATTGCAACTTTACTGTTTACAACTACACTCTTTAAACATACAACAAGACATGGTGGACTTCATGGCCAAAGACCTTTCTTTTGTCCCAAGTCAATATATGGACATTGGTAAAACTATCATAGACCTTAAGGTATTTGTAAGAAAGCTTAACTTAAATTTATTAATGGGTAACACCACTGATATTGTGAATACTTTAAGAGTTTCCAGTTCATACAATCCACCACTTCATCCTTTGTTAAATACATTTGAAAAAATCTGTGAGATGGATCTTTGGGCTATTAAGAATCGAGTAATGTATAGCAACCATAAACACCTTGCTAACATTTCCCCTTTAGAATGGGACTTCCTTAGTCTTTTGAAGGATTGCAACATACGAGTGATGAAACCAGATAAAGGGGGTGGGGTGTTTTTTATGGACCACTGTAAGTATACTGAATATATGTCTGAGCACTTGGACACACCAGCCTATAGCAAGGTTTCTTTGAACGAAATATATGTTGCATACCACAAAATCAACAACATTTTGTATGATTTATTAATGGATGGGTTCATTGATGGGGATGCCTATAGATATCTTAATATAGCAGCTCCAAGGATCCCCATTTTCTTTGGGACCCCCAAACTTCATAAACGCTTGAATGCACCCCTTTCGCCCCATAGTTGATGGAGGGGTCTATCACTTACCCATGTGCTAAATTTGTTGACAACATTATCAAACCCCTTATTGACAACGAGGTGCATATATGTAAAGACTCCTGGTCCTTTTTGGAAAATATTAACAAATTAACGTATAACCCCCAGGCAGTGTTCTTGACTATTGACGCCAAGGACCTTTATACTGTCATTCCCCAAACTATTGGTTTAGCTTGGTTAGGGAGTATTTATCAGCAAAAAGTTAAAGATGACATTATTTATGTCACTTTAACCCTCCTTGAGACAGTTTTAATGAATAACTACTTTACTTTTGAGAACAACTTTTATCTGCAAACCTCAGGGGTGCATGGGTTAAGCCCTCTTGTGTGTACATTTGCTAATGCTGTAATGGCGAATTGGGAGTCCACACTTCTATTTAAAGATGACTTATTCCAACAATATGTCACCTGGTACACTAGGTACCAGGATGACATATTTTGTATTTGGGATGGAAACAAAGATCTCATACCTTCCTTTCTGGAAAGGATTACTAGTATGACTGACTTTTTAGAATTCACTCACACAGTTGATGACACCGAGATTAACTATTTGGACATTCTCCTTATCAAGGACACAATTAATCATAGGTTTAAAAGTGTCATCTACAGAAAACCCACATATTCTAACTCTTTGTTGCACTTCTCTAGTAACCACCCATACCACCAAAAAAGATCTGTGGTAAAAGGTCAGATTGTCAGGGCAGCACGTATGGTAACAGATGATATGGATTTTAACAGTGAATGTAACAAGTTAATGAGTATGTTTGAATCTAGGGGGTACCCAATCAACTTGTTAACTAGTATTATTTCGGAGGTATCACGTAAACGTGAGGAAGGGTATTTTTTTCCCCTTCTAACTGGTCATCATAACACTAATAACCCTAATAACCACGAAGAAGTTATTTCTACTATTAGTCCAAATTTTAGGACAAACAAGCAGAGTGGCAACACGTACTGTACTAGTTTTTTGTATACCTTCTCCTTAGATTATCAATTAATCAAGGGGATCATTAATAAAAACTGGGACATAATAAAAAATGAAGGAACTCTTCTTAATGTATTAGATGATAGGCCTAAAATCACTTATAGGAGAGGCTATAATTTAGAAGCAATTTTGGAGAAGAACAAGCCAAAAAGGGCATCAAATCGACCATCAGGGATGTTTAAATGTGGCTTTTGTGCCCAATGTAGACACATTAAGGTGGCAACACATTTTTCTATTGATGGTAAGGAATATAAAGTTAAGGACCACTATAATTGTGAAACTAAATCGGTCATTTATGCAGCATTGTGTAATTTTTGTAATGCGTTCTATATTGGGAAAACGGAGCGCAAGTTTAAAACTAGAATATACGAACATATTTACGCCACTGCCAAGCAAGACCATACTAATGCCCTAGCTAGGCATATTATGGAACACGATGACCATCGTTTTAGTTTTATTATTTTACAGCAGATTATCCCGGACATCAGAGGTGGTCCTTGGCAAATTCGTCTCGAAATAGACGAACTATTATGGCAGATTCGTACAAGAGCACACATTACCCCTGGTATTAACGACGCCCTTTCCATTAAGTGTGTTTTGAGATGGCTCTCATAATAGGTAACTCCTTTTAACTATCGCTGGTGCTTATGTCTACATTTACTATTACCTCTTGCCTTGTGACTATTAGAGTTGTTTGTATTGTCCCTTAGTTTTGGGTACAGCACATGTGGTGACATTCCAGTTATTCCCTGTCCCTGTGTGCAGTTGAATTATCTACTGGAGTTTTTTATTAGCTTAAGCTTCACTGATGTAACCATTTATTTATTTATTTATTAGTACAATAATGAATTGTCCTAATTTTGTATAGAGAGTAATTTTATTTCTTGATTTATTCAATTTAATTTTGTTCAATGAGATAAACATTTTATTAGTATATATACACATATATACATATATTTTTTTCTTTTAACTAGGCTGCTGGTAACACATTGATATTAATTTCTAAGCACAGCACAATTTATTTGCACATACTGCATGAAGGTTATTACATTTAGCGAACTTCATTTGCTGTGTTTTTTTATGTTTGCTACAAAACAATGACTAGTATTTAACAATGTAAAGTATATTGCTGTTTTAAGGTTTCCATGTTTTTTTCTTAATTGAAAAATGCACTTGCTCTTGATTTGTTAAATCATTCGTAACTTATTTAAAATAGGTGCCATTTGAATGATTCACGTTTGTCTGATGAAGGCAGAACACTGTTTCTGAGCGCGCTACTTTACTTGGATTTTATTAAATATTTTCAGTTTTTAGCCTGCTCTCATTGTGTTCCAGCTCGCTTTTCTGTTGCTTTCTTATAGGAATATTAAAGGTGGTACCGCAGTTGAATACTTAAGAGTGGTGTTAGGTCTAGAAAAGAAGAGTACAGAGAGGAGTAAGCACTTTTGAGATGGTAAATATATATTATAAAGATTATAAAAAACACACTGAGCAAATAGCTACCACATGCAATGTCCTGAACCACTACTTAGTATATGCAGATACTGAGCCAATTGGAAGAACATTAGAAAACAAAAACCAGACAGACAGTTATGCAGCCACAGATAAAAATATAGCGAGCAGCAATCTGTCGTGGTTCTCTAATGTGATTCTATCCACCAGTAACAGCACAAACTTATAGAAATAATTTAGACACTAGTATGAGCTGTCTACACACAACACTATTACATGAATAACATTAGTGAACAAGGTGCAGCTATGCAAATAGACCATACATACTATTATACTAGTAACAACTTGGTGCATGCCATAGTAACATCAATAATAAAGCATAAAACATATTAGATGTCTAACACAATTCAACATAAACATATACAGTTGTAAAATGTCTAATACAATTCAACATAAATAGGCATTTACAGTTGTAAAACACATACTGGAGAGACACTGAGCCTTCATGGGGCCTGTAGCAGAGTGGATTGTAGTTTTACAAATGGTGCCTGCCACAGGTAATATTTATTAACTCTGGGATTGTCTTAAGGTAATAAACAGGGAAGGAGAGGGGAGAACAAGGGTGTGAGCAGGCAGTTCTTTGTACTGCTGCTAATGAGCCAAAGCAAGAAAAGTATGTGTTAAGAACAATCACAACTGACCAAGGACTGCTCTGAAACTGTAAGTCTTGTCTTAATTTCTCAGGTGGAAAACCAGGATAACCTTGTATCAGTAGGCTACTGTGGTATAGTTTAAATAAACAAACACACAGTATTGATCAGTTATGGGTATCCTTAGCTTTGGAGAGTGTGTTTTTTACCCATGTGCCCATTATTACCGGAATTTGGCAATATTTCAGTCTTCTGGCCTTTTAGGGGGTGAGGGGGGTGAAGTTTGCACTGATCTGCCAGGATATTGGCAATATCTTTGGGATCAGTATATTTAATGCCATTCTGTTGTAGCTCAGAGCAGATCTGAGCATTGCCATTTAGATTCTTGACATAGCTATAGAATGCCTTGTGGTTGTCTTTGGAATCTTTGGCAATTTTATTTTTGTAACTAGCTTTGGAGGATTTTATGAGGGCTCTCAGATTCTTACTGATGCTGGTAAGGGAGTTTTTTGCATCCTCAGATTTTCCTCTTTTCTGCAACAGTTTCTTCCTTTTGTTGTAAAGTTTGTTTATGGCAAGGGACCACCAGATTGGCTTCCGTTTTTTGGAGGAGAGCAGCTTGGTTCTATTGGGGATGGCACGATTCATGCACAAATGGATGCTTAGTGTAGGATTCAGCAGTCAAACTTTCGGTTCCTGTCTGCATGGGTGTCATGAAGTTTGTCACCTCTGACTTGAGTAGCATGAAGTTGGCTTTGGAGAAGTTTTTTACGGAAGTTTCCTTACTGGGGAGTGGGGGTGGGATGTGGATATCAAGAGTGATTAGCTTATGGTCAGACCTGATCAACAAGGGGGTGGCCATAGATGTGGAGCATCAATTTCCCATGTTGTTAATGATCAGGTCTAGGATATTGGAGCCCCTGGTGGGAATAAGGATTAGTTGATCCAGGTCATTGGAATTTATTTATTCCAAAAAACGTTGGGCAAAGGTGTTGGTACATGAGTAGTTTTCCCAGTTAATGGCATGGTAGTTGAAATTACCCAGTATTAGGGTGCTTGGTTGTATATTTTATTTTCCAGTATGTTTAGAAAAGAGTAGTGAGAATCTTGGGGCCTGGTGGGGGATCTGTAGCAAGCTGCAGTTTGGATTGCAGTCTTACCTAGTGTTAGTTGCACCTGGAGAATTTTCAGACGCATTGTGTTGGGCAACTAGCCTGGTGTTGTGAATATCCTTGGTGAATATGGACACTCCTCCACCTTTAGTGTTTTGGTCCTGGTTTGGTGGCCAAAAAGTGTGGTAAGAGTTGTAGCCTGGCATTGCAGGGGTGCTCTCTGGAACCTTGAACCAGGTCTCTGTTACTGCACAGATATCAATGTTCTCCATTTTTAGGAGTGCCTCGAGAGAGTGCATTTTGAGGTTTAGACTTCTAGTATTGAGTAGCATTACCTTCAGATTTTGCATGCTTGTACCTGTTATGGTGGTGGTTTTGTCCTTTGAACTTTGCCTAAAAAAGGCACTATAGGGGTGGCAAGAGCCTTAGCCAGTAACCTGAATCCCATGGGCGACAGGTGCAGACCATCTCTGGCCAAACATCGTGGTCTGTCAATCATGTCATCCCAGGCAGACATATACTGGATACCCTTTGAATGAGACCAAAAATTTGAAACTTTGCCAATTGTTGAAGTCAGTCATTTTGTCCTTATACTGTGGTATCATTCTGGGTGAAGGCAGGATGCTACTCAAGGCTTGGGTCATACTTGCCTGGACCACATGATCTGAGAGCTCTTCCATGTCTCTTTTCATGTAGTCCAGGGAGGTACATCTCAAGTCATTCACTCCAACATGGACAATGACAGAGTCATATTTGTACTTGTTGTGGAGTGACTTGAATGCATGCATTATGTGGTGGATCCCGGCACCCGGCAGGCAGCTGACTGCCATTTTCTCCTTGTTCAGCCTAGTGAGTAGGACATCAGTGTGCCTGACTATAGAGTCACCTATTACTAAAGTGTTGGGTACGTTGTCTTGCCTCAGGGGCTGTTGTTGGTTGGCACACTGGTGTTGTGAGCTATGTGACACTTTGGTTGTGATTAGTGTTTGTTTGTGTTTCAGCTTTGGAGGTCATTGTTGCTTGGGCAGGTTACTGTTAAAGGCCTCCACATATGTGGGTTTAGTGTTGTTATGTGTGGGTGTTGGTGGTGTGGATTTAGAAGGGCTATGTGTTGCTTGAGGTGTAGTGCGGGTGTTAACCTTCTCCTCTTGACTGTCTAGCACAATCTTGGGTGGAGAGAGCTTTGCTTCCAGTTTGGCTATGTAAGTGCATCTCTCGCAGGTTGTAGTGTTGGGTGGTAGGAGGAGAGGGTTGTCTGTGTACATGAGGCAATGGCTGCATTGCCCCAGTATGCCCAGATTCACCAAGTGGACAGGAGAATTCACTGGAAGCTGACCCTTGCACATGCCTGGTTTGGTGCTTTTTTTTTGTAAAGTACAAGAGCTGTTTTCCCTTACCTTAGTGAGGTGCTTTGCAATTATAGGCTGTTTAGTGCCTGCAATTAATTTCTCCTTATTAACAAGGAGAGTTGAGTGCTTTTATCATTGTAAGACTTCCTAGTGCTTTCCAGCAGGTTTTAAAGCAAGTGCTAGTCACAGGGATGCTTAAAGGTAAGATGAAAAAAATGGTTTATCCTAAACACTGCAGTGTGCACTAGAGGAGTTAGATGTGAAAGTAGGTAACTTAAGTTTTACCTGTCTAAAAAGTTAAGTTTTAGTGGAGAGTCACTATTTTTAAAACATCAAGATAGATTGAAAGGGGGTGGTCAGTTTTGTATTCTGATACTATGGAATACAGTAGGATGGCCAATACATTTTAATAGTTGAAGGGGTGTGATTTCACAAAATTATAATTTTGTGCTTACTCACACAAGCCAGTAAAAACAGAGAGGAAATGAGATATATGGTCAAATTAACATAAGGAGAAGGCAACTAGAAAGACAGTGGTGTTTAAGAACACTACAGTAATTGGGTGTGAGGGTGGTGAAAAAATTCTGCCTGACTCACAAGAGATAGAGCTGTGGTCTCTTTTCAAGTTTTAATATGCAGTTAAAAGCAGAATACAAGTAAAACACAAGGTAAATAAAACAAATAACAGTATTCAAAAATAGAAAAAGGCAGTAAAGTAATACAACAAATAAAAAGTAAACTAACATTTTCCTCACAGCAAAGTTTAGCAGACTATTGGTGAGCCTTTCTAGTAAAGCTCTGAAATGTTTTATTTCACCTCTTGAATAGAAGGTTTAGTTCCTAGCTCCACCCCTTCAGTTCACAGGTGATTAAACTTAACTGATCTGTACTCATTTCTGCCTGACTCACAAGAGACAGAGATGTGGTCTCTTTCAAGTTTTAATATGCAGTTAAAAACAGAATACAAGTAAAACACAAGGTAAATAAAACAAATCACAGTATTCAAAAATAGAAAAAGGCAATAAAGTAATACAACAAATAAAAAGCAAACTAACCTTTCCCTCACAACAAAGTGTAGCAGAGTCTGGGTGAGCCTTTCTAGTAAAGCTTTAGATCCCATAGGACGATGTCTAATTGGAGGGGTGTGGTGTCAACTGTATAGTATGTGATAATGTTTTAATTGCCAAAATGAAGTATACCACATTTTTGTCTCATTTATTTTGAAACCATTTCCTTGCACCAGTCGTTAACATGATATAGCTCATACTGGAGCAATTGTGTGAGTCATTGGGAAATTGAATAACAGCACTCAGTTTACACTCATCTTCAAATTAGATAACTATAGGCCAGAAGAGATGTCCTGGATGTCTGAGAAATAGATGCTGAATGGAGAGGCATGGAAATGAGCCATGTGGTACATCAGTGGTAACTGTTTTACTTTCAGAAGTGACACCTGTGACTCTAACCACCTGGGTTTTGTCAGATAAGTTAGCTATCCACCATACAACATCAGGATGTATGCTCAGATTTACAAGTTTGCCAATAATGGAGAATTGTGTCAAAGGCTTTGGTTATGACTTGATATGTTGTATGCACTGCATAGATGGTATCCACTGGTTTATTTACCTTTTTAAGGAAATTAAAGAGATTAAAGAGGCAGGACCTTCATTTGACAAAGCCAGAGTGATTAGTGTCCAAGATTAATGAGGTCTGACATGATATGTTCCATAACTTTACATATGAGGCTATTGAGATTAATGGGCCTATGGTTATCAGGGTCCACAGTTGGGCCACCCTTGTGTAATGACATTACACTGGCTATTTTAAAGGATTCAGGAATGTAACCAATGGAGAGGCTTAAGTTAAAGAGATTAAATAAGAGTTCAGATAGGCCTTTTTCGCACTTATAATCAGACAACTTGGTATATAATCAGGGACCATGGATAAGCTGCTCTTAGCTTTTGAGAGGGATGATAGAATTTGTTTCACAACAATTAAAGGGGGTGGCTAGGATTGTGGAATCCATAGAGTAGCTATAACTGTAGGTGGTGTAAAATTTGAACTTAATTTGGCAGCTATGATGTTAGTTATTTCCTTTGGATCAGTTTGTGCAATATTATTGTGAACTAGCTCTGAACACTGTTGGGTGTTTGTTCTTAACTTCCTGACATAGCTAAAGAAATATCTGTTGTTAATTTTAGTTTTGGTGGCTATCTTAAATTCATATTCAGCTTTTAGCTTTCTAATACTTCAATAAAGCTCATTACTAGTTTGCTCAAGTTTACTCAAAGTACATAGACTAAGACCTGCTATAAGCATTAAGCATTTTTTATCTTGTTAAATACTTTACTTACCCAGGTATTTCACCAGAAGTCTTTGTAACTTTCTCAGCATATTTGCTGCAGATAGAGACTGTCGTATAAATACAACTACTTAAATGGGAGTAGAAGTCAGAGTCATAGTCAGCAGCTTTATCTGTGGGATCCATCAGAGGAGGATTACAGTGAAATTTATGTTATCAAGTAATAAAAGAAGATCTGGCTTTGAGACATACACAGACGTACTTACAGGAGCTGTATCACCAGTTTTAAAGGAAAAGGTCAGTAATTTATGGCCTGATTTAACAAACATTATGATACATATGAAGGCATGCAAGAAGTGGTCGTATTGGACTAGATCAAGGATACTGTGGCCCCTAGTCAAATGGGTAACTATTTATAAAAGGGGGTTAATGTCAAGGAAATGCTGAGCATGTCAACCTCTAACAGTGTAGAACAAACAGTTTATTGATGGATAATTGATGTCTCCTATAGAAAAGTGTTGGGATTAATGGGGATTTCATATAAGGTGTTTAAATAGCTACCTTGGTTAGAAGGGGATATAGAGGGTGTTCCACAGCTAGTTATGAAGTGGCTATTAGCTTTTTTATGGTGATTTGGATATCTAAGAGTTCATATGTAGCATCCGGAGGAAACTATCATGAGGTGATGATATCTTTGACAAATACTGATTCTCCATCACAACCACCAATAGGTCTGAAGATGTGATAGGTATTATAACCAGGAACACAGGGAACACTTTCATTGCTTTGAAACCACGTCTCACTATTTATACATATGCATATTTGTTCAAGTTCTAGGAAAACTTTAAATCTGGGGTATATTTTTGTTATGACTCCTGGCAATGAGCTGATTCACATTAATGTGCTCCAAATTAGAATTTACTGGACTGGAATGCCCAGGAAACTGAGTTGGTTTAAAAAATGCTGCATAGTGGTGCAGTCTAGAAATAAGTGTTATTTGTTGCAATAACTCGGTCAATATGCGATCCACACTGCATTCCAAAATATGGGATCTTGGAGGGATAGATTTCTTGGTAGAAAGGGAAGATTGTAAGCCAAAGAGAATATCCCCCACTCTGTAGTTAGATTCAAGATTCTGGGGCCATTCATTAATTACTATAGATGGTGGATTAAGGCACAGATTATGACATTGAGGGATATATGGGAAACCAGGAAACATGTTTATCATTTTAGTGTGCTTTGGATAGTGCTGGTACATCTCACATATGATGGTGGAATTATTTACACTTCCAGCATCTCACTGAATCCTTGCAAAATGTAATTATATTGAAGTGGGTAACATATAACCCATGCAGGCAGGGGTTGGAGTTGACATAATGGTAAAGACATTTACCTCACAGACACAAGGTACAGTGTTTTGATTCTTACTTTTGAAGAGGAATTGGCTAGGCTTATAAAGGTCTATAATGATAGTTAGCCTGGTCCTTACCTGTAAACCTATGAGCAAGCCAGACTAGGGTTGAGCTATAAAGAGTATATTCCAACTACAATAGTATACAGATATGTTCTTTTTTTGGGGGGGGGGTCCCCTACATCATCCTTATGACCTTGTTACCTAGTGTCCCAGATTCACACTGGTCCTACCAGCTATTCAGAATCATCTGGACTTCTTCCACTTTGTGTTACAGCTGGTTGTGGAAAAGAAGGTATATTGGTGGGTCCAGGCTGCATACAATCTGTTTTTTTTGTTTTGTTTATTCTATCCATTATTCTCCCTCCCATTGCACTCTTGTGGTGATGCTCGCAGGGAGGGCATGCAATAGTCATGTACACCATATTGCTCCACCTCTCCAGCAGCTCAGCCATGCCCACCAGCATATCCCTCATGAACTAAACACCCTCACACAACATCCCCTGTCTCTTCAAGGGACTCCAGATGGGAATATCCAAGTAATCTTCCCTTGGAATGGGCACACCCATTCCTCACCCGCCATTCTATCGGTGATCTGAGACACTAACCAATCCTGGAGTGACTGGGCTGTAGTCAAGGCTTTATCTCACTATGTCACTGGAGCAGCCCAGCATACAAATATAATATAAACAACATTTCACAGCAGCTAGAGGCACTCTGAATTTGATGGGATGGGATGAAATGATAGGAGAGAAGATTTTTGAGGCTAGGAATTCAAACCTTTTTAAAGAATGACATTCCAGAGATTTATATATTTTCAGTCCTCAAAATGTACTATTGTTGGTAAAAATCAACAGAGGCATTATGTAAAATGAGTTGAAGAAAAGGATGCCTTTTGCTCCAGTTTCCTCCCACATCCCAAAGACATGCTGTAGTTGGATTGGTGTGTGTGTGTGTGTGCTGTGGAAGGTTGGGACAGGTGATCGGCGGTGGCGACCCCTAACCGGGAAAAAGCCAAAAGAAGAAGAAGTTGAAGAAAAGACAGTATATGTTGGTGTTGTGAGTAGAATAACAGAATCTATGGTATGCTTTTGCCCTTCAGTTAGAGTATTATGGACCCAAGTTATAGATCGTATTACTCATAGAAAAATAATACATTGTGGTTGTTAGGAACTCTTCCACAACAGTGTAGCTTACTTAGTGTCACCCATCTTGTTTTACCAGTGAAGACGAACAGGTGGGGTAGTTTGTTTATATGCTCTATTATTTAGAAATGGGTCTACCTGATAACACCGACACACCAAAGCACCGACAACAAAATAACCAACACGAAAAAAATGACAAAAAAAGAAAGTTCAGAAACACGAAACTTCACATGCCCGACAAACCAAAATCCCGACAATCAACAAAACAAATACTTTTCCCGAAAAACACACACACAACACAAGCACACCAAACACCTTACAAACCTACACTAAACCTTACATGCACAACTATCTATGCACTAACCTTAACCCAAACCCTAACCCTAAGGTCTGTCACTATCGCACACTTACCTTACCCGCACCCTAACCCTAACTCACTTAATCTGCCCCTACCCCTCAAGTCTGTCACTATCGCACACTTGAATTACCAGCACCCTAACCCTAACTCACTTAATCTGCCCCAACCCTCAAGTCCATCACTATCGCGCACTTACCTTACCTGCACCCTACCCCTAACTCACTTAACCTGCCCCTAAACCTAAAGTCCGTCACTATCGCACACTTACCTGACCCACACCCTACTCTAACGTCCATCACTATCACACACTTACCTTACCCACACCCTGACCCTAACGTCCGTCCCTATTGCACACTTACTTTAACATGTCGGTGTTCTCAGCGTCGAGATTCTCAACTGTCAGTCTTCTCTGTTGTCGATCTTCCGGTGTCGGTGTTCTCTTCGTCGGCGTAGTGCACTTTCTGCATTTTCAGGCAGACCTGTAGAAATACATCAGGATGGATAGCAGCAATACAAAATATAAATGAACTGATTAACTGACAGACTACACAGACATACATACTTTCATCTCAACAGCTTACTTCAAAATGGCAGTCAGGGTCGCAAGTGCTCATTATTTATGCACTTGTGCAAGCCCTTAGAATGCTTCTTAAAGGTATACATACATATTGATCTACATCCTCCCTCTTTAATGAATTGTCCACAATAAAATGACATTTGAAAAAAAAGACATAATTATACAGACAATAAGAAATAAACACAATACTTATGTCCATATGTCCAAGTTGCCATATATCTGGAACATGGTCTAGAAATGCAACATGATCTAGTGATACAGCAATAAGAACTGGGTTTAGCATCAGAGACAGTCATTGGTGAACAAACAGATTCTGGAGTTTCAGGATTCTTCTCACGAACAGGGATATTTAATGGAGTGTCCTCTGAAACTGGAATACTGGATAATTCACTCTGAGATTTAGAGTCTTTCTCACAGGTATGATACTGCAATACAGGCTCTGACACTGCTATCAGATGTTTCCAATCATGCCTAAATTCAGCTCCTTGCGATTCCACAATGTACAATCTCAGCTCTGGACATACACTCTTCATAACTCCAATATGATCAAAACCTTTTGTCGTCTGCATCCTCACTATCTCTCCCCGTAATGGATTGAGCCGTTTGCTGGTCTTCTCATAATAAGACTTCTGTGATAAGCACTTCTTCAACAGATTGTCTTTCCCTGATCTGTAAGTCTTGAAACATGGAACCAATAATTTGCTACTCATTGATAGTGTGGTTCTGGTTTGTCTCAAAAGAAGTCCCTGTGCAGGTGAACCAAGATGTTTATAATGAGGAACATTTCTGAGATTCAAGAGATTCAAGAAAACATCACTATTGTCTCATTTTGACTTCTCCAGTAATTGTTTTACACTTTGAACTGCATGTTCTGTCAAACAAATTGACTGGATACTCAGGGCTACCTGTAACATGAGTAAAGTCTCAATCTTCGGCAAATCTTCTGAACTGTTGGCATGTAAACTGTGTACCATTGTCAGAAATATCTTTGTGTGGACTCAACCACAATAGGCCAGGAAGCTGGTTTAACTGAAGTGGTTCTTTCTGTCAATGCGGCTTAGTACTATTACATACAGAACAAGATGAAAGTATTCTCTCAATATCCTGTGATATACAAGGCCAAAATATTGGTCCTCTTGCCCTTCTTTTGGTAGAGTCTACTCCTGGGTGGCCATGATGCAAAATAATAATATACTCTTGTTGCAAGGATTTTGGAACAATCACTTTTGGACCTTTCATGTTGACACCATTGTAAAACAAAATCTCATCTGTGTATGGAAAATATGGTAAGCAAGATTGTTTT
This sequence comes from Protopterus annectens, assembly GCF_019279795.1. NCBI lineage: Eukaryota > Metazoa > Chordata > Ceratodontiformes > Protopteridae > Protopterus > Protopterus annectens. Next base: position 225,738,322 of record NC_056750.1, read on the forward strand.
GATGACTATCATTGACTGATAAAGTGGCTGAGCTTCTGAAGAACTGGATTTGTGGCTGTATAACCTTTAAGCTCATCCAGATGTGTGGAAGAAAAATTTCTCACTTTCATGACTTCAAAATCAAGTTGCTCATTTTCATGCTGTTCAGTGGTATTTCTGGGCGATCTGGATAATGTATTAGCAAGATAAAAAAGTTTGACTATCGTGTAGATAGGATTGAAATTATACTTTTGTAATTTGAGCAGCATGTGTTGCCATCTGGCAGGAACTGTGTACACAGGCTTACTGAAAATAGTGACTAGAGGTTGGTGATCTGTTTCAGTCAGGATAGGTCTACTATAAATATAATCATGGAACTTCAAACATGTAAACACAATTGTTAAGAGCTCTTTCTCAATCTGAGCATAATGCATTTCATTTTGGGTTAGAGTTCTCGGTGCATAAGCTACTGGTCTACCCTCTTGAAGAATGACTGCACCAAGACCAAATTTTGAAGCATTACAAGAAAGAGTATCTGGTTTGTGAACATCATAGTACTTGAGAGTTGGTGGACTGGCAATTTTCTGTTTCAGAACATCAAATGCTCTTTGCTGTTGTTCTAACCATGACCAAGATACATCTTTACATGTCAGCTCTCTAAGCAGTGCTGAAAGTTGGCTCAAGTCTGGAATAAACTTGCCTAGGTAATTAACCATGGTAAGAAAATGTTGCAGGACTTGAACTTTGTCTGGACCTAGCATCTCAAAAATTGCAGATTGCTTGGAAGGATCTGGTCATAAGCCTGAGCTAGTAAATAAATGACCAACATAAGGAACTTCTTGTAGCCTGAATTTGACCTTCTGAGGATTCAGCTTAAGAGTCACTGCATGTGCTCTTTCCAGGACTTTCTTGAGGTTTCTGTCATGCTCAGCTTCACCATTACCTGGTACTAGAATATTAACTACTATAATAGCACAAGGATACCCAGAAAAAATTTGCTCCATTGCACTCTGGAAGACGTCACAGGCAGAAATGATTCCAAATTGCATTCCCAAAAATCTGTACCTACCAAAAGGAGTACTGAAAGTAATAAGCAATGAGGATTTTCGGTCAAGCAAAATTTGCCAAAATGAACTTTTTGCATCTAAGAAAGAAAAAACAGTGGCATTTGGCATGAGAGCAGTGACTTATTTGACTGTACGCATTTGATGCTGAGGTCTTTTTAGAGCTTTGTTCAAATCTTGAGGATCAATACATATTCTGATATCATCTGAGCTTTTCTTATGAGCTATGACCATGGAAGATACCCATTCAGTAGGTTCATCAATTGGACAAATTACACCTTGTTGCACCATTTTGTCTAGCTCGGCTTTGACTCTCTTCTGAATAGCTATTGGAACTTTCTGGGCTGGCCTGACAACTGGACTGACTTCAGGGTCTAACTTCATGGAGTACACAACTGTGAGTTTGCCTAGTTTGTCTTCGAAAAGATCAGCATAGGTAGAGAAAATAGACTGGGCAAAATTAGAACAGTGGTCTGTCAAACTAATGTGGTGGACTTCCTTGTTAAATGAAAGCAGTCCCATTTTCAGACTGAGGCCTAATAATGATTATATGTGCCTTTTGACCACATAAAATTGCAAGTCAAAGGTCTTCCCAGCAGACTAACATGAAAGCACTACTGAACCTTCAGTTTGAATTTTTTCGCCACCATAAGCAACAAGTTTTGCACACTTTGCTAAATCAAGCTTATCAACAGCACATACTCCAGCAAATATTTCTGCTGACATAACATTGCACTTTGAACCTGTGTCAACTTTGAGCTCTGTGGGTCTTCCATTTATCCGAACAGTGCAAAATACTTAATTCTTTGCCCATAAATCTACTACATTGACTGTTTTATTAAGCACAGAGACACCATTAACATAAAAAATAGGGTCACAGCTTTCTAATCTATCAACTTGTCTCTTGGAATGTTCTCTTTTATAAAAGAATGAACCCCCTTTGATTTACAAAATCTTTAAAAATGTATCATTTTATACATCTGTGGCATTGCTAACCAAAAGCTACCCACTTTCTCTTTTAGACTCATGATTTTCACCACAGTTATGACAGTTGACTATGAGGCTAGGTGAACATGTGACCTCACTCTTAAGCTTGTTTGCTGACTCACCCTTGTGCTTCATCGAGACTGCGCACACTTTGGAATTTGCTAGAAGGTACAGAGTTTACCAGTGACTGTTGCAGGGCTCACAATTGCAGCCATGTTCTTGAGACTGTTTCTTTTAACCACATGCTGCATTAGACTTGGAAGTTACTGGAAGCATGAATTTCTCATTTGAAAGCATATTTGTGTGCTTTTCTCTAAGTTCATATATTTGACAAATCTTAATGGTCTTATTCAAGGTTAAGTCACTGTTATGAAGCATGATCTTTCTCACAGCATCATCTTTAATACCACATACAGTCTGTCTTTTATCAACTCATCCCTTCAATCATCAAATTTGCATATTTTAGCCTTGCTTCTCAAATCATTTATATATGCTGTATAAGTTTCCCCAGGCTTTTGATCTTGTGTAAAATAAGTGCCTTTCCATTGTGATATTTGTTTGGGGGTTACACATGTCTCTAAATTTAAGTTTTAAGCACTCGGGGTCTTCCCTTGACTTAGGCGGTACCACTATATGGCAGTTTTCCCCTTCTCCTGCAAATGCAACAGGTGCATACACAAATGAATGTTCTCTTTCCATGACTTCTGAACTAGCTAAATTAAGCAGAATAAATGCCTTTGTACGATTATCTTTATCAGAAAATGCAGCTTGTATCAAACTCTCATACTCCTGCTCATACACTCTTCAATTCCTTGCAATATTATTATCAAATACAAGAGGAGCTGGTCTATGAAATCCTTCAGCCATGCCAACAAAATATGCCCGAACACACTGAAAAAATGGTCCTTGTAATTATGTATGAACATGCACACACAGCCAGTATTTGTAATAACATTCAAATGCGCAATAAACTCTTTGAAAAACTTTACTTTGCGAAATATGTTTTGAAATGGCTGTATTTTGTGAAATAACTATACTGTAATACTACACAAATTTGCGAACATGTCATGCACTTTGGATATTTCAAATGGCTATAATTAATGCAAAAAACTACATGCTATGAGCTACTGCAGAAAAATGCATTTGTTTTCCTTGTTTTATATATTTTATGTTGTTCAGACTTTATTTCAAACATTTTCCATAGTTATTCAAATATTTTCATCAACATGTCACAGTTTCGGACATTTCGTTTAACTAGAAATTCATTTAGACATTCTGAGTGCTTCATTTTATATTTTGTGAATAAGAAATCATTTAAGTAAACTTTGATACTTGAAATGTTTTTGTATTTATAAGCACAGTAGGGATGATTCACTCCTCTATATTCCTTCACCATTAACTGACTGCCCCTCGGTACTGAATCTGGGTCCCATTCTGACACCATGTTGCTCATCTTGCTTTACAAGTGAAGATAGACAGGGTAGTTCATTTATATGCTTTATTATGTAGAAACACATCAGGATGGATAGCAGCAGTACAAAATATAAATGAACTGATTAACTGACAGACTACACAGACATACATGCTTACATCTCAACAGCTTACTACAAAATGGCAGTCAGGCTTGCACGTGCTCAGTATTTATACACTTGTGCAAACCCCTAGAAAGCTTCTTAAAGGTATACATAGATATTGATCTACACTTAGGATAATGTGCTGTTAAACTGGACATGTGGTCACTATGGTGTTGTCAATCAACTTTAAGGGCTAGAAGGGAGGACCTAATGACTGAGTTCAGAAATTATATACCCTGGGTTTTGGTCTGTATTTTTGTTCTACATGGATAGAAAGTTTTCAATTTGGTAATCTGAAAATATTTTGGCTTTGCTCCATATTAGAGTTGTTTGTTATATTGTATGGTATTGGTGATGTTAGATGTCCGTTTATTGACGTATAGTTTGGTATTAGGCTAGATAGCCTTGTGGGCCATTTTAAATCTAGCCAATTTCCCTTCAAGGGTGAGAATCATCTAGCCAATTTCTCTTCAAGGGTGAGAATCAAACTTTGTACCTTGCACCTGTGAGGTAAACACCTTAACCATTATATCAACCCCAAACTCTAAAGAAGGTTTATAGGTAAATACTAGGCTACCTGCCTTGTTGACCATTTTTAAGCCTAGCTAATTTCTCTTAGATGCAGGATCAAACCCTATACCTTGTGTCTGTGAGGTAAACACTTTAACAATTATGCTACCCCCCTCCAATTATAGACATGAAGTGACATATACTGTGCAAGATTTGGGAGGAATGGTTTTCCAGAACTGTCAAAATAATGTCATCATGCATACCTCACAACCTCTTAGCAAATGAAATCTGGACAAAGCTTTAAATAATTATGGGACAAAGGTCCAAAAATAGGGACAGCTTTTAAATATTACTTTTAGAAACTTAGAAAG
>NC_056750.1:225747806-225785668 GCF_019279795.1 Protopterus annectens
TCCAACCTCTCATTGAACTATTCTTCATATGCCCATCCTCAGCCTTTGCCTCCTCTCTCTTTGCCATGCAAATCATCTCCTCATACTCCTACATACTTTCCTAATCTCTCTGACAATCCCACTCCTTCTTCCCCAACCTCTGTCTCTGTATACTGTCTAGTACTTCCTCAGTCCACCAACAGGTGTCCTTGTACTCCTTCTTCCAGCCACATGTCATCCCAAGCACCCTTCTAGCTGTCTCCCTTACCAGCTCTGCTGTACTTAACCAGATATTTGGTAGATTGCCACTGCCACCCAGTGCCTGTCTCAACTCTTGCCTGAACTCCACCTCACAATCACCCTTTTCCAAATCACACCATTTGATCCTTGGTGCTGCCCCACACACTCCTCCTCATCTTGATCACCAACATCATCTCACATACCAGCATTCTCTGCTGCCTAAATACACTTTCCCCATCACCACTTTACATTCTCCAATCTCCTTTAAACAGGCACTTCTACATTGGCTATATTCCACCTGTGTGCATCTTACTCCACTCTTGTATGTCACCCTATGCTCCTCCCTCATGTTATAGTGCATATTCACCACAGCCATATCTATCCGTTTTGCAAAATCCACTACCATCTACCATCTCCACTCCTTTTAACACCATACATACCGATCAATTCCCCAACCCCTCTGTTCCCTTCACCAACATGCCCATTGACATCTTCTGCAATGACCTGTACAGTCATCACCACGTCATCCAACTGACGTCACGTTTCTATTTCTCATCCATCGCACAACCATTTTTCATAGCATATGCACTAACAACAGCATCATTACACCATCAGCTTACAGCTTCAGAAACATCACTCTATCAGATACTTATGTCATCCTCCAAAAACAATCTTGGCATAATGTTCCTTCAGCAGAAGCCCTACCCCTTTCCACCTCCAGTCCACACCTTGATAGCACAATTGTGACCTGCTTACCATACATCCAGCCATAATCCCCTTCCATGTGTTCTCTTGCACACACACACACACACACACACACACACACACACACACACACACACACACACACACACACACACACACACACACTATATCAAACATCCCCTAGCCATCATATCAGCTAGCCTAGTCCTTATACTGCTCATACTGTCAACATTAACAATTCTTACCCTCAATACCACCCTCCTAGCCTTACTCCTCTCTCCCTGCTATATGACTGTTGGACATCCCTCAGGGGATGCCTGTTAGTGCAATGGCTATTATGCTATTAAATGACTCAAGTATGTTACAGCAATACTGAGACACTGTCACTGATTTTGTCCCATTGCACCCATGTATGCATGTTATCCTACAGATGTCCTCCTGTAACAGGTTGAGAGGGATGGCTGCCCAGCAAGAGTGTGACTTTAGTGTGCCATACTGACATAGAACAGACGTGTATGTGAGGTATTACCTATGCACACATCAGTATGAGTAGGTGTATGTGTCCACCTCATGAAAACAGACATGGGATGCAAAATGTCAGTTAAAAAAAGCTGTATATGTTGTACACGTGTGTAGTCTTAGTTACTGTGCACCCAAAAGAGTGACATTTCTACAGCTACTGGTTGTTGCATTGCCCTGACACAGCCATGATTGGTACAATAAACATAATTATCATTAATAAATTAGAGAGGTGTCCAACTATGTTATGACTTTGTGGCCATGCCCACTACAAACAACTGATTGAACACATACATGGCTGTATGGACTCAACAATACTTTACTTGTCATACCTGCTTTCACCAACATAGAATAATCCCCTTTGCTGGACAGCAGCATTACACAAACCTCAGACTTGATCCCTATAGTGGCTGTACAGGGCAAAGTAGCGGCAGGAACCAACCTGGCATCAAGTCAGCCATTGTCTGAACAAGCATATAAGGTCACAGGTGGATTACTGTAAGGCCATCTATGAGTACAAATTGGAGACATTCACCAAGGACAATTACAAGGCCGTCTTTCTACATGTATGCAATCTCAAAATCAACATATCAACCCAACCTGTAATGGTGGCCAATCAGATCACATACTCACACAACATAGCTACAGGCAATCTAATGCAGATAGGGTTAGGGTAAATGTCACCCCTGGCTCAGTATCACTATAGGTGGATATGTACTGAACCCACACCCCTCCTCTCATCACCAGTGAGCAGGTACATATTGCCTACTGAAAGGCAACACATTTAAGTATCCTTGGGATGTCATATTATCCCTGTCTGCATCCTACATGAACTCAGGCATTTTCTCCCAGCTGCATTACACACTGTAGTCACATCAAGCTGCAGCACCATCCACACACCATCCAAACGGAAGATGGCTAATGTCATCCATTTACACAGACCTGAATGAGGAATGACGGATTATGCAAACAACTTGCCCTCACTGTAGGCAATATGACTCATCAGGACAAGGAGTGCAATGCAAGCTGATACTGTGCTGATAGACTACAGGAGTATGGTGTGGTTGTGAGTGGTGGCTACTGGTATGGTTGTGAGTGCTGGCTACTGGTATTCAAGGCACATGTGCGGGTACTGGAGATACTGTTGCCAAATGTATGGGTCCTGTGATGTGTTTCCCTGTTAGTGTCTACCAGGTGCAATGTCACATCACCGGGGCGGAAACCTTTTTATCAGTGGAATGTAACGTGATAATGGAAGCCATAATACAGAATCACACAGTACTGTTGAGCTGAAGCCAGCAACATCTGCAGTAGAGGTGCACCCTGTGGGATGACCTTGTTCACAGGGTAAGTTAGGTGGATCTGCATGCACGTACATATGAGCAGGTGCAGCACCATGCTGCCAACCTCATAAGCCATGCCTGGCAGAAAGCTGCTGCCATGACCAGGGACCCCACAACCACAGGTGGGGGCCCAGCCATGCAGTCCCCACTGACACCAAATGAGGAACTCCTTGCCAAGCTTGGGCCACCCATCACAGTACATCACCAGGGTACAAAGCCCCACTTTCTGGAGGTGAGTGGCACCCACACAATGGACAAGGAGTGTGCAGGTAAGGTCCTAGTGTGGATTAGTAGACTACTGTATGAGACATACTTGTATCTGTACAGTATCAACATGCATGTGCCAGGTCAGATTGCAGTTGTGAATGGGAATTTCTAATGCACAGAAGTGCAAATCTATGGTGAAGTAGAGAAAATTGTGTAGTATTGGGTGCTGTACTGTAAATGTGCAGCAATGCTGCATCCATCCTTTTCCAAGGGCACATGCGAGTCTGCTGACAATACCTCTCTCCCACAACTACATAGGTCACTCTGGTCTGCATATGGGACAGCAGCCTGAAGCTGGTGAGTATGGAATTGTTCAGTTGTGCTTTGGCAATACTTCCAGGCATGTGGAGGGCATGCAAGTTGCAATGCACACAACTATGGCTAATAGCCATATTGCTTTATGTGATTGTTCACTTGTGGTGGGGTTAATTGTACTGCATCACAGTGGTCACCACAGGGGTCTATCTAAAGAGAATGTAACATTCCTGTAGCACACCTCACAACCTGTCAGTGCAAGACATCTGTACAGGCACCAGCAAAATTTGTAGGATGAGCTGACTAAGGTAGGGACATGTGTGAAACATTACTGCTATACAATGGATATAAAATGTATACACACACCTGCTAAGATGCCATTTGTTTCTGATATATACTGACTGAGACCACAATATGTCAGTCCACACCTTTCCCAACCTTTAATGTGACTGATGACGTGAACAATTCACTTGTAAAACCAAGCATCTGGACTCATGTATTGCACCTACAAGCCTGGACAATTATGAGGGCAGCAGACATTGTAGCAGTATGCTGTTTTAGTCATATATGATACCTGATGCTGCCATATGTATCAGTACACTCACTATGGCCTATTTGGCAACAATATCACATACATGGGCATTGTTAAGGCAGACAGCACTAATAGGTTCCAAACATCTGCATGTTCCAGAGACATCTGCACAGAGGACCGGTATGGCCTGTACAATGGTTTCACATGCTGCATGTGAGGCAGATGCCATTACCACACTATATAAAGTGATGGCAGCAGGAGGTGGTCAACTGCCATGTATGGTTTCTACATAAAAATGGTATCAGCCACTCAAGATATGCTCCACACATGCACCAGTATTGAGATTACAACTCCTACCTATTTATGTCCACTATAGTGTTGCACAGTTATCAGACATGCCACAGAGCTTACACAATTTCACCCCCTCCAAAGGTACTTGTAAGGTGAATGCCATCAAGAGGACTACTAAATTAGGATGAGTATGGTAGTACACAACTCAAAATGGTATAACCTTCACAGTACATGATTCTCACAGAAACAGTTGCCAGTATTGAGATTAGAACTACTGCCTATCGAGTTATTTGTATAATGGTATCACGCAGTTAGCAGATGCGCAACACAGCTTACACAATTTCACTTTCTCCAAAGGTACTTCTAAGGTGAATGACAACAACAGCACTAGTAAAGTAGGGTGGTGGAAGTGTAATGGGTGGTACACAAATCAAAATACACACACACACACACACACACACACACACACACACACACACACACACACACACACACACACACACACACACACACACACACACCCTTGCCAGTATTGGAATTAGAACCCCTGAATTTCCAGTTATTTGTACTGCAGTGTTACACAGTTACTATATGCTCTACAGAGCATACTGGGCTTACAGTTGGCCAAATGTGTTGATAACTGCACAGATGAGGTAAAGTATTACAGGTGGCAGGAAATCTGCCTTCAGTTTCTTCCTTACATCTTGCTAGTTCTTTCTGTCTTACACTTCAAATAGTATTATAGCTTTGCACTATAACAGGTTATTGTATCAGTAAGTGTATCACACATGAGAGCCATTAGCAGTAATCATTCATCACAGAATTATCCCCAGTACTTTCTACTTATGACCACCCCTCCTGGCATGATTGAAGTGTGGTTTTCTGTGCTTTCACCCATTAACCTGGTGTACTTGTCCATTCTAAGGCACTGTTGCAACTCCCTCATGTACACAGACAACCCTCTCCTCTAAACTCCAATCACTTAGACCAGTGAGAGTTTCCCCTATATCACCAAATGTGGAAATATGGATTCTCCGGCAAACACTGGACTAGCTGGTCAAGAGGATAAGATCAACACCTGCACTACACCCTGTGGACCACATAGATCACCACAACACCAGTATGACAGCCCTGACATACACTGAAAAGCCACACCTTCACAGAGGCACTCAATGGACATTTACACAAACAGCACAGACCAACAAGACAGACACCCAATTAGACACCATGACATAGCATATCCCAAAGGACACATATGTCACCTACACAGTGTGCCCCTCAACCTAAGTTCCTAAGGCTGACCACCTTGCACAATACAGTGATCATGTGTGACTCAGTACTGCGGCACACAGATGTCCCACTCACTAAGTTGATTATGGAGGAGGTAACAGCCAACTGTCTATCGCTTGCCAATATCCAACACATGACACACCCAGTCAGGTCACTCCACAACAACTACAAGTATCACTTTGTCATCATCCATGTGTGTGTGAATGACCTGAGACAGCCCTCCCTGGACTACATGACAAGAGGCATGGTTGAACACTCAGATTATGTGGTTTAGGCATGTGTAAGAGTAGCCCTGAGCAGTATAATGCTGTCACCCAGAATGATGCTGCAGTACTATCAAGAGATAATTGACTGCACCATTGGCTTGTGTGCTGTGTGTCATTCTCAAGGGATCCAGTATCTCTCTGCTTGGGATACCATGATTGACAGACCTCAATGCCTTGCCAGAGATGCCCTAAATCTGTCAGCCTTTGGTTTTCAAGAATAGGGTAAGTATCTTGCCATCCCTATAGTGCCTTCTTTGGCAGTGTTGCAAATCAGATTACCACTGTAACAGCTAGACATGTATGCAGTCTGAGGGTCATGCTGCTCGACAGTAGACATCTAACTTTCAAGATGCAGTCACTCAAAGCACTCCTCAGAGTGGAGGACATTAACATTTCTGTTGTAACGGAGAGGTGGTTCACAGCAGCAGACAGCAGCCCTGCACTAACAGGCTATGACGCATTCCACACCTGTCAGCACCAAAACATGGACCACACATCCACAGGTGGCCTTGTCTCCATATTCATAATGGATATGCACACCTCTAGACTACTGCCTCAGCATAATGCATCAAAGGTACGTCCAGCACAACTGACTTTGGGGGAATAGTGCAATCCACACCATAGCCTGCTATTGATCCTCAGCTATGTCCCTACACTGTCAATACACATTCCTCAACACCCATGCATCTATGAATGTCTAACCCAACACTGACATAGTAGGAGATTTCAACTACACCCATCACCTGGGGAAAGCAGTCACGCACCAGTACACTCACCCAACGCTTCATGGAATTCATCAGTTCCAATGCCCTGAACCAGCTCATACTGACCCCGAGTAGAGGATGCAGCAACCTTGACTTGTGTTGATTAATTACATATGGGACCATTGCTCGATCACAGTTGTCAATCATTACCTAGTTAGAGCCAAACATGATGTGATCAACATGGAGCTCAACATCTCATCCACAAACCATAGAATGGTAACCACCATGCAAACCTCTCCAATGCTGACTTTGAAGTCATAAAAACAGGGGTGGGTGACTTCACTGCACCCATGTCAATGGGAGATAGCTGCATGAATGTCACATCATACACATATGTATTGCACAAACATGTATGTGGATGCATGGTAATAGCTATAGCCAACAGAACACAGACACTGTCCTCCAAACAGTGGAAGCCATTGTGATAGTCACCTAGCATTACTAAAGTGTACAACAGAAGGAGGGTACTGTTGCATAAACTGGTGGTTTCCCAAGACTGGTGAACCCACTTATTAGCCTTAAACACAACTTGTGATCCCTCCTTGGAATCACCTACAGGCAGCTATGAAGGCAGAATTGCAGCAGACACTGACAACAATCACAAAAGCCTTTGATATTTATATCAACAACTTCCACAGTAATAACCACAAGTGCTGTGAGTTACTGAAAAATGCGAATAGCTATCCTGAGACAACAGATATTGGCCACAGTCTTGCCAACACATTCAGTGCCAGCTTTACCCCTCTGTCCCCCCAAGGGGACAATCACAAGGTCAGATGAATTCCAACGTAACCAAACCAAACCACGAACTTAGAAGAAACGAAAAATGAGCAGCGGAGCACAACCCAAACACTAATTTATTTAAAGGAGTCGCCAAAAGCGTATTTTGTGCTTACATTATTGCCTTTAAATAAATTAGTGTTTGGGTTGTGCTCCACTGCTCATTTTTCGTTTCTTCTAAGGTCAGATGAATGCCAGACACCCAGCATTACTGCAGGCCAGGATAGATCTGCATTGCCCAGAGGCAAAGATACAGCTTCCATTGGACCCCAACATATCTGTGGCTGTGTTTTACATGACATACAAAGAGACCTGTCACCACATCTGTATGCGCTGGTCAGTCACAACCTCACCTCAGGCTTTGTCCTTCCAAAATGGCATACGGCTACAGTTATCCCTCTCCATAAAGGGGTGGCATCTACATACCCTGGGGATTACTGGACCCTTATCCTGAAAAGTCTACTATGTACAGATATGGGCGCATCATCACGGACCTGATTGACCAAGATATGGGTGATCTCCTACCTCTGGACCCCACACAGTTTGGCTTTGTGAATGGCAGATCATGCCTGCTCAACCTGGTTGATGTCTTTCAGTGAGTCACCAGGGCTGTGTATGATAGTAAGGCACTGCATACAGCCTACTTCAAATTGACCAAGGCTTCTGATACCATTCCTCAGTCAGGGATTATTGATAAACCCAACAAACTAGGCATCAACCCCTATATCAGTAGGTGGTTTGCAAATTGGTTCACAGAACACACAGTGTGACAGTGGTAAACTCCAAGTCAGACTGGCAAGCAGTCATGAGTGGAGTTCCACAAGGGTTAGTACTGGATAGTGTCCTGTCCAGCATCTACTTCTCAGAAGTCCAGCCCAACACAGAGGAACTCTGGCTGACCAAGTTCACAGAGGAGTGCAAGCTGGGAGCTATCATGAACTCCACAAGTGATGCAGACATCCTACAGAAAAGCCTCACTGAGACCAATGAGTGGTGTGGAAACCATGGCAGAAGCTTAACACCACAAAATGCATTATCATCCCCTTTGGTAAAACACCCAGTTCCCAGTAAGTTCAACATCAATGGGAGCCCAATGAATACTGTAGGCATTATAAGAGATCTGGGGACACAGGTTGGCAGCAACTTCTCCTTCAAGCACCAGACTGCCACTGTGGTCAGGAAGTCCTTCTATATGGCACATTGCATTACCAAGGGTTTAGCATCCAGGAAGACAGAGGTAATGATCTCTGTCTACTATTCCCTCATTAGACCACTCCCCAAGTATTATGTCCCATTTGCCATGTAACTCACTAGACACCTGCTACAGCTGGAGAACACACAGAAGCACCTCACAAAGGGGTCATAGGCATTAAACACACATCCTACACAGACAGACTCAGAGGACCCAAGCTATTCTCTGTGTCATACCACCTAATTAGCGGCTATCTGTGCTTGACTTACAAAGCCATGTCTGATCCAGCTGGTTTAGAAATGCTACATATAAATTCATTCACACCACAGACTGTAGAGACCTCTAACTCAGTACCACAATCACCACAACATGCTGGTGGAACAAGTCAATCACCAAGAGACTGCACATACCCTGGAATACACTTCCCATACATGTCATGCAGAGCACCTAGCTGACCCTATTCCATAGAAATCTTGATGAATAGATGAGTAATAGACAGTTCAACCCAACGAACACTGCAGTGGTTATAACTGATGCAGGTATTGGGAAGTAACATCAGATTGCACAATGGCAGGGCCCTAATATGTGCTATGCTTGTTAAGGCTCCTGTGTCATTACCTACTACACACTTGTGAACCTATAAAGGGAATGACATCAGTAAGACTGATAAAGTAGTGCAATGGGTGTTAAACTTATCAAAATGCTTTGCCTTACAAATAAGCATACACACACCTGCCAGATGTGAGAGTAGAACCCCTACCTAACTAGTGATTTGTACCATAGCATTGTGCAGTTACTACATGCACTACAAAGCTTACTGGACTGAGAGGTGGCCAAAGGTGCTGATATGGGGAATGATATCAGCAGGACTGATAAAGTAGGGCAGTGGGTGGGAAACATATCAAAATGCTTCTACTTACAAACATACATATCCACACACACATTTGCCTGATACAAGAGTAGAACTACTATCAAACTAATCACTTGTAGTATAGTGTTAAGCATTTTTAACACTCACTACTGAGCTTACATGGCTGACGGCTGGTCAAAGTTGCTGATAAGGGACTGACCTCGTCTGGACTGATAAGGTGGGGCAGTCTGAATTGCTGTGGATGGGAATGGCATAGAACTGTTTCACCTATAAACAAACAAACAAACTCCTTCAGTCTTGCACACACAACTGTCACACACACTTCTGAATTTGCCATGACTAAGAATAGAACTCCTACCTCACTAGTTGTTTGTACTATAGTGTTATGCAGTTATTGCATATGCCACAGAGTTTATGATGTTGAAGTCTGACGGAAGACACTTCTAAGATGACTGATATCTGCAGGACTGCTAAAGTAAGAAAAGGGGAAGTGTACTGGGTTTGAATGGACCAAAAAGCTTTTAGTTACAAACACGCACACTTTTACATTTGTCTGGACTGAGATTAGAACTTCTACCTAACTAGCTAGTTGAACTATCGTGTTATGCAGAGCATATGGGGCTGAGGCCTGATGGAAGGCACTTCAAAGATGACTGATATCTGCAGGACTGCTGTCAAAGGAAACAACTTCAAAGACCAATATATGTAAGGTTCAGTTAAGGCACATTTAACAACTTGCTGCAAGGAGACAAAAACATGCAAATACAGGACTTTGCCTAACTACTAACAGGAAGTATGCTATTCCTATACTGTTCTACAAGACATTGCCTTCTATGGCTGACGTAATCAAACACAACTTTCAGTATTGTTCTACAGCAGATGTTACTCAGATTTTCTGCTGACATGACTGGATTTATGAAAAACATTTTGAGAAAAACAACCTGGCCTTGGTGGGCCCTAGCCCGTTACAAGCTTCTATTGTGTAGTTCTAATACATGTGTTACATTTCAAGGTACTTTTCTAACTCAGACACAAGAAATGCTGATTGCAGTACATATTTTCAAGCAGTCTTGTTCCAATTATCTATAGCTTCTGCAGCTGTGTGTTTTCTCACAGCACAAGCAGAACTCCTTGTCTAAGCCTCATAACATTAATACAAGCGATATTGTTCTATTCATTATTTTCCTGACACAAGTAGAAATTATCTGCTTCCCTGTAAATTTCCAAAGCATAAGCAATAGCTGTGCATATTTCATGACAATACAAGGTTAGAAAGCTTCTGCAATTCGTACAGCTTTTATGCAGTGTGAAATAGAATAAATGTGTTAACCCTTTTCAAGCCTTAAATGCACTAAGCATATTACTAATACATATACTAATACATATTTTTCTGACAACTGCTAAAGTAGAGAAAGGGGAATTGTACTGGGTTTGAATGGACCCAAAAGCTTTTAGTTGTGAACACACAAATACACTTTTAAATTTGCCAGGACTGAGATTAGAACTCCTACCTAACTAGTTATTTGTACTATAGTGTTCACACACACACACACACACACACACACACACACACACACACACACACACACACACACACATGCACACACACACAGTTTTACATTTGCCAGGATTGAGATTAGAATTCCTATCTAACTAGTTATTTGTGCTATTGTTATGCAGTTATCGCACACACCATAGACCTTATGGGGCTAGGCTTAACAAAAGTGACTTCTATGGTGATAGACATCTTCAGGACTGCTAAGTTGGAGCAATGGCAAGTGCACTAGATGGGAAAGGCCTGTTCATTCCTAGATCCTACTATCATTTCTCTAAGTGTATGAGCATGCCCAGTCTGTCCTTCTATAGTACATGTGGGACTCCATTCCAGGGATTGTTGTACTCCAGTCTGGTCCATTTTGTGCTTTTGTGCTACAGCCATACCTCTCAACCTGTTGGTGCAGGATATCTGGAGATAGCCTATCAAAATGTGGGGACAATAGGCCATAAAGTGATTGTGACAATTTCTCTCAGTAATGTATGGGTTGCTAGGGTTACAGGGCTTGTTTTAGCAGACATCTGTCATATAAGCCATTTCACACTGTCATGTATTGTTTCTGTACCTTGTGACATACCTTCTCAGATCATCACAATGATTTACCATAGGAATACAGGATGGAAGATGCACAAACCAGGTTTATAAGCCAAATGCTATGCATTCTTGCACAATATAGCCTGTTGAAGGGTGTGTCTACAAGCAATTGACTACTGATACTTTGGAAATGGTCCAGCACCTTGGTAATATATTATAATGGTGGAATCTCTGTGCATTTATGTTCTGGTCTGGTCTGATTTCCAGTCCACAGTTGGGTAATATAAGTCAGACGGATCAGGGTGACAGGCAGACTCCAGATAGATTTGTAGGGGATAGGATATGTGGGGGTGTCTGTCCTGAGCAAATGTGTTTGCCTATAGCTACCAGTACTTTGCATTGGGTTCTTCTCAATGGTTGACTGCACTTGGAGGGTCTTGTGTGTGTCAGATTGTTTGACCAGCCTGGAGGTGTGTGTTTGTCACACATATATGTATGGCCCATCTCATTTTGCTTGGATGGCCACATGTTGGCGTCAGGATGTTGCATAGGAAGAGTGATCAGGGAGGGGTGTGTTAATTCCCATGGCTGTGGCCCAGGGTTCTGTGGGTGCACACATGTCATCTTCCAGGGTTAGGCCTGCCCGCAGTGAGTGCATTCCCATGTTTAAACTCCTAGCCCTGCCTGTCGACTGTAGAGAGTATCACAGAATGTCCACATACATGACTACTATATCTTGTTGGTTACCCAAACAAGTGTGGTTTTCCAGAAAAAAAGTGTTTTGCAAGTCACTCATGGTTGAAGTCAGATATTACTGACAGTTGACATTACAGTTTCAGACTTCATACCTATCAGACATTCCATACTACTACAAATCATTCCATCAACTTTATAACATTATTAGAGCAGTATTTCACAGGTGTCCTTCTCTTTGGACCTTCATCACCCCATTATTCATGACTTTGTCCCAATTTCTGGCACCCTGAGGCTGGCAGGTTTGCTCCTAGCAGTTGTCAGCATGGCCTTTCTTTGTATTTTGTGGACTGTGTTATGTTGGTGTTATGGACCCCATGACACTCCCTAAAAGGCACTGTGGGTGAGGCATATGCATTTTCCAGAGGCCTGTAGGCCAGGTGTGTAGAGCAGTGCATTCTGATGATCATATGTTCCCAGACTGCCAGCAGAGACACCCCTGGGATGGCACCAGTAAATTGACTGTGGGTGTTACAGACAATTCCTTTCTGTTATTATTCCGCCATCACTCTGGTTGACAACTGGATGTTGCTTAAGTCTAGAAACATGTTACTGCATTTCTATGAGACTATGGGAGAGGTGACACGACTTAACACGATACACATCTGCCAGACTGTGCTAATATTTGCTTAACATTTTGGTCCCATGTAATATAGTGGTGTGCCCTATCAGTCAGACTACAGGCATAACAGTATCAACCATAGGTCAGATTCTTCCATAGACATTTGTAGTTTCAGACTTCTTACCTTTTAAATCCATACTGCCACTGCCAGACCTGCTGTGATATCACTGTGTAAATGTCTGTGGGTGGGAATTTCATGGATGTTGCCATGTGGGGGCCTTTGCCAGGCATTTCTGTATAGTTGTCTACAGCTGATCTGCTGTGTGGGGTTGGTGGTTGGTATGGGACCCACAGTTTGACATCCACACATGTGACCTATGACCCCCCCCCCAGTTATTTGGCTCACCACATATACTGCAATGGTGTTTGTCGACTAGGGTGGTACTGCATGGTGTGGGTATGGCAGCACTGAGTATACACATCCTGCTGTCCCACAGAGCTCTCAGTTGTCTACTGCTATCCCAGTTATCCACCCCATTCCCTTACATGCTTGATCAATACCATAGATATGCTATCAGAAAATTCCATTCCATTAGTTTATTTTGTTACAGAGACTGGCTTACCTTGTGTCTGCAGCTGTTCTGAGGGTGGTGCTTGAAGGCTGACTATGTCAGATGCATGCAATACACTACCTATACATGGTCAGGTATAGGTGATGTAATGTTTGGCATTCATTTTACTGTATGTGCAAGTCAGACAGAGAAAGAGATCAGTCTCTAGGGCCCTGCAGTGTCAGTGCATGTGTTATGCATTGCCTCTTTGCCAAGGCCATGGCATACTGGGCACTCCTCTGTCTGCTTACAGGGTCAGGGTCAGGATGTTCCTCCTATGAGTCACTCTGTGCCTGTAGAGGCCTTGGCAATGGTGCACGGCTTTGTGGCCCTTTCCCATTTTGTTCCTGCTGCTGCTGCTTCCGTAGGATCATATTATGTAGCATGGCATATATTATGAACATGTGTTCACATGTGGTGGGAGAGTACTGTAAGGCTCCATCGGATATGTCAAGGCAGCGGAACCATAACTTGAGCATCCCAAACACACACTCTATAATGATCCTGGTTTGTGCGTGTGTCTTATTATGGCGTTCTTGTGTGAGTGTGGGTGCATATCTGGTGGGTGTCATCAGCCATGGCTCCAGTGCGTAGCCAGCATCCCCCACCAGCTGGCTATATGGGAAGTCCCCACTGGCAAATGCCTGGTACAGCTGTGATGAATGCCATATGTGGGAGTCGTGATAGCTTCTAGGGCTACCAGCACACACATTCATGATAATGTCCTGGGCATCGCACACGACCTGGCAGTTGATGGAGGGGAAGCCCTTGTGGTTTATATAGACCCTACCCCATTCACCAGGTGATGCTTTGATGTGGATGTGTATCCAGTATCCTGTAGAACTATCTCTACTACCTATGTGTTAGTGTGACCACCTGAGTGCACATCCTAGCAGCCTACTGCAGCCCGCAGGCCACTCTCCCCACCTAGTCTCTTAACTTAAAACACACTGCAAGAAAACACTTTTAGCATATTACTTTCTGTTTTATCTCCTTATGCCACTAGGTGGCAGCACCTACCTACATTAAAAACTCATACATCTTTCATCTCACGAAGATTTTTTCCCTAAGCTTGTAAATATTTCTACTCCTACTACCCAGTTTTATAACAGTTAAATTCCCATCCCCTCCTTGCAAAGATTACTATTTACATTCTAAGTCCTCTATACTACTGTCTCCAAAAATTTCAATTATAAACCTTCTTGATTTAATTAACTAAACTGCAGTTACTGATACTTTTTTCTGCACTACTCACTTCTTTTTTCTCTGCCCGCTCTGTTCGCCCTAGGGGCTAACTCCGCTCCCCTACCCTGCCCCCAAATTCCACCTACCCCCAGTACTCCTACACTTATAGTTCTATAGCCACACCCCCTCTTACGACTACCTATCATTGTCCCTCAGGTATAAAGTCCCCTCCCACTCTCATACCCCACCCTTCTACATTTGCTCCCCTCCCCTCCAAACACTTACCCTCTTCTACATCATCTGATAAACCCTATATTTCCCAACCTCTTACAAATCAAATACTCCCACACCAACTTTAATCTCACACACCTCCACCTTTCCTACTTCTACCTCCTTCTCCACCTACTATATCTCAAACTTATTTCTACATCTGACTCTCACTATGTATACCTTATTGCTCACCAACCTTCTGATATTACATCTAACCCTATAACTTCAGCTCATTGCACTCCATGCACCATTACCCTATTTCCATAAACAAGCCACCAACCCACTTCCAAATGAACACTCCTACTCTAACAATGACATCACCATCTCTCCCTCTCTTTTAGCATCTAACATCCAACTCCCTAAAATAAAAATACCTCCTTCTTACCCCCATCTTCAAAAATCAAGACAAAACGTATTAGATACTACCCACTCACATCAAAAACTAAAAGCTTTTCCACTACAATACTAAGAGCAGGTGACATACACCAAAATCAAGGTCCAACCTCTAACCTTACCTCTATCCCAAACACCACTCTCACCCCAGCCCACCAAACTGCACCTCAAAAACAAATCTCCTTCTATTCTATTAATACCCAAAGCATCCTCAACAAAGTTAGTCTGTTTCATGCATGGATAGCAAATCATACCCCTGATGTCATCGCAGTAACAGAAACCTGGCTTAAACCCCACAACCTAGATAATGATATTCTCCCCCCAAGCTATAACATTATTCGCCTTGACAGTAAAAACAAAAAGGGTGGGGGAGTTGCCATAGTCTATTCCAACAATCTTACTATTTCTCACATTAACCATTCTATCCCATCTTTCTCCCCAGCAGAAACATTGGCAGTTAACCTAAAACTAAACAATTATGGCACATCTACTATAGTAGCTACCTACATCCCTCCAGGGGACAATATTCCATTACTGGAAAACATTCTCTCCTATCTCTCCTTAAACATCCCAAATGAAACAATCATCCTTGGTGACGTAAATATTAATTGGCTAACCCTAAATAATCCAGGTTCCCCATGTAATATAAATTTATATGGATTTACCCAGCTCATTACTAAGCAAACCCATTTTAACAACACCCACACCACAAATACCCTCATTGATTGGATACTTGTCTCAGTTCCTTCTAAATATCATATCCAGAAACCTTTGCCAATACTCTGAGTGACCACTCACCCATAAAGGTGCTAAGATACTCAACCCACCTCTCTAAACCACACATGTATATTACTAGATATAATCTGTCCAGCTTTAACCCCAAAACATTCAACACTTTCATATTTAGAGTATGCTGGGACTTCCTCACCCAGCTCCCCCTAGATGAAGCTGTCATTGCTTTCAACTCTACCTTTCTGGATATCATAAACTCATTAGCTCAACCTCATAAAATTAGGACAAAAGCAACCATATCTCCTTGGCTAACAAAAAACACAACAACTCTCATGAAATCTAGAGATAAGTCCTGGAAAAAATGGCTTCAAACTAAAGACCCAAAAGACCAACAAAGTTATAAAGAACAAAGAAACCTGGCCAAAAGGCTTATCAATAAAGACAAAAAACAATTCTATTCCAACCCCCCTTCTACTCTAAAATCTAATCCCAAAAAATTCTGGAATGCTATCAATCAAATACTTCATCCTGGAAACCCTACATCACCAAACCCTACCCCAGAAAAGACACCAGAAGAAACTGCTAACACCTTCAATTCTTACTTTGTCGAATCAATATCCAAACTCTTTAACTCCAATAGCTCTACTACAACTAACCCCATAAACCAAGCTTCCTCCTCAACAACTACCCCTCCCAAAATATTCTCCTTGAAGCCCATCTCTACAACTTACATTTGAACCCTACTCTCCAAACTAAATCCATACTCAGTATCTGCTGAAACATCCCATCATACTTTCTTCAGACAGCTGCTCATTCACTTGCCCTACCCATCTCTATCATCATAAACCGCTCAATCTCTGAATCCAAAGTACCATCCATCTGGAAACATTTTTACACCCTGCCTATCCACAAAGGTGGTAACTCCACTGAAATCTCTAACTTTAGACCTATTGCCATCCTCTCCCCTCTGTCAAAGGTTCTTGAAAAGTGCAATATACTCAAGTCATGGATCATCACTCTCAGGAAAACCTACTTACACCAACACAACATGGTTTCCGACCAAAGCATAGCACATATACTGCACTTCTATCCTTTCTCAGTACTATCTCCCTGGCCATAGATGACCATAAACTTATCTCCTGTCTCTTCCTTGATCTATCAAAGGCCTTTGATACTATTTCTCACTCTTTACTATTAAACAAACTGTCTAACCTTAACGTCTCTCCTAATACAGTGGCTGGGTTTGAAAGCTACCTAAAAGATAGATTTCAATCAGTAAAATGGGACTCTGCTTTATCTACTCCCCTTCCAATACAAATGGGAGTCTCACAAGGATCCATTCTAGGGCCACTGCTTTTCAACATCTTCACAGACCTGCTCTGTACCTCCTGCCCACTTTCCTCTATTATCCAATATGCTGATGACTCTACAGTCATTACAATAGCTAACTCTTCCTCTGAACTCTTATCAGCTACCCAAACATCCTTTAACTCAGTAGAAACATGGCTCTCAAACAACAAACTCATCCTCAACCCTAAGAAAACAAAGCTCCTACTTTTCCTTCCCAAAACATCCAACCATATAAAATCTTCTTTTACTATCCAGTCACTCAATAACACTCTTATTGTAGTTGAATCTAGCTCAAAACTCCTTGGAATCACAATCGATGATCAACTAAAATTCGACCTCCATATAAACAACTGTATAAGGAATACTCACCTTAAATTAGGCCTACTTTATAGAAATAAATGATTTCTCACCCAGGAAGCTAGAATAGCCCTCACTCATGCCTACCTTCTTCCATGCCTAACATATTGTTCACAAATCCTTACTAACCTAAACTCCTCTCTCCTCACGAGACTTGAGGCCACATGCCATAAAGTTGCGAGGTTTGCAACTCAACTATCCTATAGATCTCACCACTGTCTATCTCTAAGATATTTAAACTGGCTAGAGTTACCTCACCTGCTCCTTCTCTCCCAGCTCCAAACCATACACACAATTCTCTACCAACCATCTTTCTGTCCAGCTTTACACACCATTATCTTTCACTATACTCCTACAAGAAGCCTCCGAAGCTCCTCCCAAAACCTCTTAAAAATCTATAAGCCAAAATCTAAAGCAGGGTGTAGCCTCTACAGCTATCATACCTCTATCAAATGAATCAAACTTCCCTTCAAAATTCGAACACACACACACACATCCCAAACAATTTAAACTAACTCTAAAAGAATATTTCAACCGGAAATGGATCTGCCAATGCTCAAACCCACCTTGAAAAACCCTCTATTTCTCTCCACTAATCAATAGCTTTTTCCCCTCTCGCTGAAACTTTTATTCCATCCTGATTGTTTTAATTGTAAAATTAAAATTCTACTTCTTTGTTGCTCTTCAATTCTAACTACTACGTTCAAAAAAAGTGCTCTGACTATAATCTACCTGTTTTTTTTCTTTACATTATTCTATATATAATACTTCTATTTATGACAAAATGTAATCTGTAAATTCTCATAAATTCTCTTGTAGCCTGCTAGCTGATTGCCTTATTCCACCTGTATAATACCTGTTAATAATGATAAAATGTTACATCTATTTACTGGAGCTTTTCTCCCTGGGTCTCAGCTGAAAAAGGACTTCGGCTCAGCCAGACATTCCCAGTCAACAAATGTAAAATAAAAATAAATAAATGTGCGTGCAGTGTATGGCACCCAGTACCTCTGGGTAGTCTGCTACACGGTGGAAGAGATGTTTATTGCAGGTTCTCTCCTCACGGGTGCTGGGGAAGTGAATGTGCTCAGCAGCATGTGATCGCATGGCATCCAGGAACTGGTGGAGTATCCTGGACGCAGATACCTGTGAGACCCCCATATTATCCCCAGTTAGTTTTTGGAAAGTATTTGTAGCTAGTATTCTTAAGGCTACACATACCTTTGTATCCACTGGGATGAGTTCTCCTCTGTTGGTTCTGTCTCTGAGGTGAGACTGGCACAGCTCAACAAGTTGCTGAAGTATGTCCCTGTCTACCTTGCATCGCTGTACTATTTCCAGATTATGTAGCCCCTGGTAGGTTACCCTGGGTCTGAACACTCTTTTCTTCTTCCTCAGTCTGAGTTGGTTGTCAGCATTTTCCTCTTCACCACCCTCAGTCTCTAGCACATGCTGATAGAGCAGAGCAACAGCAACCCCTAACATGTTTTGTTAGATTTGTCAGTTTAAAATTCCCCTGAATGTGTACACTAGTGGCGTAGTGTTTGTGGGAAAACCAGACTGAAAGGTGTTTTCATAGTTTACAGTAGTGTGCTGGGCTGCTGGGTGTGTAATTGGCTGATTCTGATACATTCCACCTGCCAGCTATGGTTGGTCTCCTTGATTGCCTTCCTTCTGCTGTTTCCCCTTCCCATTTCCTCCCCGTTTAAGCCCTGATGCACACAGCTCATTCCCGGTGCTCAGATGTCCACAGTTTTGCTATTTCAGTTTTTTTTTCTTGTTTGAAGCCCGGTGCATGCCATGCACATCCGTTTAGCTAATGTAGACAGGTTTAAGCAGAACTGGCCTTGCCTAGACATGAACACACTCTGCATTTCATGGAATGAGAAACTACAACCTCAGACACACACCCCTGCCTAAACTGTGCTTAGCTAAGTGAAAACACAGGCCACTGAGCTCCAATGTGCTTACAGCAAACATGATACACCCCAATTTCATGTTAGCTGCTCCTCCTGTCTACATGGTGGTGTTGGAGCACCTACACAATTAGGTTCAGTTTGACACTTAGAAGAAATTTGTGATTCAGTATAAGTCCCCTCATTAGCATACCCCACTGCCTTACTCCATAGTTGCTGCACTTCCACTGAGCCTTTCCCCTTAGCAACTACTGTTCCCTGGTATTGTTTTCATTCTGCGTGCCATTGACTATAATGGCAAAATGCAGATTTCTGTAATAAATGCCCCCCCCCCCCCGACACACACACACACACACACACACACTTTTTTTTCGGCACAATTCCGTTTGCATGCCACTGCCCTATGCTTAAATGGCTGAAAGCAGCCAAAAAAGTTTTTTATTTTAAAAAATGAAAACTGTTTTTCATGCCAATGGCCATAAATCTGGCCATTGGCATGCCTAACAAGTATAATACATGCTTTATTTTGAGCTGTCATGCCTCCGTTTTCTCATTTGCAGAAATGTTTTTAGCTAGTAACTGAATACATTTCTGCAGGCTACATTATCTTGCACAGACATCTGCTTGCTTGCTGAATCACTGATTCACCTCATTTGCATGGTTTTCACCAGCAAATGAGGTAATTAGCATTAGACAGTGGTATCCATGCAGGAATAGTGTAGGAGTGCTCGTGCACATCCTGGGACACCTTTGATGAATTGCTCAGCCAACATATTGCATGCAGCAGCTCCTACACTATTCCTGCAGTCCATGTAGGGCTTCCTGAATCCTGGGGCATGTTTTTAATTAGTGACTTCAGTCCTAAGTGCATTGCCAGAAAAGCGCACATTTTATGAAGAACAGACCAAAAGTATTAGGCAAATATCTAGACATTCTGCAAAAATCTGGACAGTTGTGAGATATGTCATGTTTTGTCACTTTATGTATGCATTTGTTTTTCTTGGTTGTTTTAATTTATTTTTATTTATTTATTTATTGCCGTTGGTTTACCAGGATAGTCCATTGGGCCTTAAAGAACCCGTTTTCAATGGAGTCCTGGGGAGAAAAGCTCCAACAGAAGGTATTTTCAACATTTAACAGTAACAATCTTAGTACAGAGAGTTATTAATATTATGTCAACAGAAAAAGTAGAACTAATCACATTTAGAAAAGCAGGAGTAGAGTAGAGTTAGTTATAAGGGGTGGGAACAAGAGCATTCCCACTGTGATGCTAGATGAAGGTGAAGAGACTTTTTGAAGGCAGAGTGGTTAGAGGTGGTGCGGATGAGTGGAGGTAGGGAGTTCCACAGGCGAGCGAGGCTGAAGGAAAGAAGGTTTTTGCCTGGGGGATGAATTGGTTTGTGTACTTTGAGTAGATTTTGATTATTTGACCTTAGAATTCTGTTTGGTAGGTGCATTTTGAAGGCAGAAGAAAGAGAGGGACAGAGGGAAGGGTTGAGAATAAGCTTATGGGCTAGAGTTAGTTGAGTGTAAGTTAGTTGATTGGGAAGTTCTAGCCATTTTAGGTTATGGAGGGAGAAACAGTGGTGGGCCGAGGACTTTTGGCTGGTGGCGAATTTTGCAATTTTGTTATAGCAGGAAGTCAGTTGTTTTTTTAACAAGGACTGAAGATTAGTTAGTAGTGGAGCACCATATAGAAGGGATGGGATTAGAAAGGAGGTTGAGAGAGTGATTTTAGTGGCAGATGTGAGGTAGGCATTCTGTCTATAAAGCATTCCAAGGTTTTGGTGTGTTTTTTTTTATGTTTATTTGCAGGTGGGAGTTAAATTTAAGTAGGTTATCAATTTGGACCCCAAGTAGTTTGGTTTCTGACACAATTTCAAGAGGTGAGTTGTGTTGAGTAGTAATTGAGAATGTACCCATGTCGGGAGGGATGACTTTAGAAGGGGTAAATAGCATTAGTTTGGTTTTGGTAGCATTGAGAGCTAGATGATTACATAGCATCCATTGCTCTGTGGAAGAGAAAGCATCTTGAGTAAGTTTTTGTAGTGTAGTGATAGAAGAGGGGGAACAGATAATAGTTGAATCATCTGCATATTGGATGATGCTAGAGAAAGGGATTGATTTGTGGAAGTCATTTATAAAGATATTGAAGAGAAGAGGACCCAGTATGGAGCCTTGGGGAACTCCTGTAGGGGTACTAAGGAAAGAGGTGGTAGCTTTTTTCCATTTTACAGCTTGACTTCTGTTAGATAGGTAGCTAGAGAACCAGTTCAAAGAGGAGGAAGATAGGTGAAGTTTGGAGAGTTTGTTTAAGAGTAGGCTATGTGAGATAGTATCGAAGGCTTTGGAGAGGTCAAGAAGTAAGGTGGAAACAATTTGTCCAGAGTCACGGGCTTTATTTACAACCTCAAGGAAGGAGAGGAGGGCTGTCATGGTGCTATGATTGGGTCTGAAACTGTGCTGTGTGGGAGTTATAAGATGGTTGTCTAGGAGGTGGGGAAGGAGCTGAAGTTGGACACATTTTTCTAAGAGTTTAGAAATGGGGGACAGAATGGCTATGGGGCGGAAATTAGTAATGTTATTATTGTTACCGCCTTTATGTAGAGGTATAATAAAGGCTTGTTTCCAGATTTGGGGAACTGTGTATTCTTGTAGTGAGCAGTTAATTAAAATGCTAATGGGGTAGGCAAGAGTTTCAGCAGCTATACTGAGAAAGTAAGAGGGGATATTATCCGGAGCATTGGTACATAGTTTCAATTTCTGAAGGAGTTTCTTAATAGTAGATGTTGGTATGGGGTTTAATGAGAAGAGGGGGCAGTCAGGAGGGGGGAAATTTTGGGGAGGTGGAGATGATGATAGAGTTTGTGTAAAAGAGGGGGTAGAGGAGTTAGTGGGTGAGGAGTAGGGTGTAGAAGTAGAGATAGTGGGGGTGGATGAGGGGGTATTAGATAGTAGAGAGGAGTTGGAGAATGAGGAGGTCAATTTAGAGATTGAGTCAATAAAGAAAGAATTAAATTGGGTGGCTAATTCATGTTCTGGAGCATTTGGGTCTGCGGTAGGAGTATCTGGTTTACTGGGGTGGAGGAGAGTAGAGATCCCTTTCCAAAATTTCTGAGGGTTGTTTTTATTTTGGTTTTGGAGTGTAGAGAATTGGTTTTGTGATCAGAAGTAATGAGTTTCTTTACTTTGTTTGGAGCATTTTATATTCGTTAAAGAGTGGTGCTGTCTTGTGTTTTTGGTAGCGTCCCCAGACTTTGTCTCTTTGTCTCATGATAGCAAGAGTAGTTTTGGAGAGCCATGGGGCTGATTTAGTTTTTATTCTTTTAGTCTGTAAAGGAGCTTGGGAGTCAAGTAATTTTAAGAAAGTTGAGTTGAAGTATGAGACTGCATCGTCAAGAGATAGTGTTTTTAGACAGTTCCAATTAATTGCTTGTAGTGAGTTTGAGAAGATTAATGGGTCGAAGTATTTATGGTCACGGATTGTAATGTGGTTATGAGTCTGCTGAAGGATAGTGGGAAGCCGGTGGGTAAAGGTGGGTAAGTGGTCACCAAGTGGGTCGGGAAGAGTGCCACTGTTGTTGAAGTAGTGAGGGTGGGAGACTAGAATCCAATCCAATATACTCCCATTGGAGGGTTTTTTGTCAGGGTGGGTTACCAAAGTGATCAGTTGTGAGAAATTGTAGAGGTTGATGTTAGTGGGGTTTGTAGAAGACTGTATAAGGGCCCAGTTAATATTAACATCTCCTAGGATTATGGTTTCATTACTAATGTTACTGGATAGCCAGGAAAGGATGAGTTCAAGTGTGGAGATATTATCTCCTGGGGGGATGTAAAGGGAAGCTATACATATATGTTTATGATTATTGATTTGTAGCATGGTAAGGAGAAGTTCGGCATTGTTAAAGTGTGGAGTAGGTTTGTTATATGGGGTAACTACTAGGGAGGAAGTGTATAGGAGGGCTACTCCTCCACCTTTCTTGTGAGGTCTGTCTTTTCGTATGATGGAGTAGTTAGGAGGAACTATTTCAGAGTCTCTAATGTGTGGTTTTAGCCAGGTTTCTGAAATAGTGAGGATGTCAGGTTTATTGTGTATGAGCCAAGCATGTAGGTTTGGGACTTTGTTTACTACACTTTGAGAGTTTAAGGAAGTGAATAATATGGATTTATTTATAGCAGTAGTAGTGGTGGGGCCTGGGTTAGGATGGATGTCTCCAGATATGAGAGCGCTTGTCAGGTGTAGTATGTAATAGTTTATGTGGGTAGTTAGCAAGGAGATGAGATTGGGTTGTTTTGTGAATTGGAAGGGTTTGCTAACAGTCATGGTGGAAAAGTTAGCATGATAGGAGATAAGTTTGTGTCGAAAGAGAAGGAGGTTTTCTGAGGAATATAAATGGGGGGAAATAAGAGAGTATGAGGGTGAGAAAGAAGTGTTGTGAGGATTAGTTATATGAAAGGGTTGGGAGTGGGTGGAAATTGAGGGTTGGGAGAGATGGTATAAAGAGGATAAGGAGAATAGTAGTAATAGTAAAAGGAAGGTGAAGGGGTGTTTAGAGAGCATAATGAGGAGGAGTTAATAGAACAGTGGTATTAGAATAGCGGAGTATGGAATATAGTGGATACTATATAAATATCAACTGGATGAATCTGGGTAGAAGTAATGTGTTAGATTGTGAGATATGTAGAGTTGTTATGTGGTAGAAAGATATATATAAAAGCAAAAGAGATAAGTTTACGTAGGAGTAGTTAAGTATAAAAGTATAAAGTTGGTAGTGGAAGATAGAGTTGGGATTGGAGTAGGTGAGAAGGAATCCAATGGTTAAGTGGCATAGGTGAGGTAGATAATTAGAGGTTAACGTGGGTGGGGATAAGGAGGGGTAGGTATTGGTAATAATTGTTTAATTGGATATGAGTTTCAGAGGGTGTGGCTATGGGGGAAAAAAGCTAGATGCACTGGGGGTGGGTGGGATTTGGGGGTAGGGTAGGGGAGCGGAGTGAGCCCGCAGGGCGAATGGAGCGGGAAGAACCAAAGAGGTCCAGAGGTGTTCCGGAGTCAATCAGTGAAAGAAGGTTTACAGAGGGGTAAATAGGAAGGGAGAAGGACCCGAGGTGTTGGGCAGGAGTGAGGTATGAGAAGCTAGAGGGAGAGATTAGAAAAGGAGGTGTTACAGCTAGAGAGGGCTAGAAGAGTTAGGAGATACAGTGAAAGGGGAGAGGTTAGAGGTAAGATAGAAACATGAAAATTTGCAGAGGAGTCTAAGGTCTTGTGTCACTTAGAATATCCTTGGGGCAATACTTGGAAAAAGAGTGCAGCTAGTGTGTATCGGGGGGGTGGAGAGCTAAGGCTGCTGGCTATCCTGGCAGGCTAGAGTACTACAAAACATCTATCAAGACCAAAACATACGTTATTAAGGGTTCATCTGCAGTTACACATACTTCCTTAGATTCCAGTAGGTGAAATGTCTAAAAAACAAAGGGGAATGAGGCAGCTGAGAAGCCTGCCTAGATGTTTGTTACTTTGCTGGAGCAATTAAGACAGCTGAGGTTTGGAGGTAGGTTTTGAGGTATCCTCGAGGGTTTACTCGCAGGGGTAACTCAGGGCAGAGAGCTAAAAACAGGGTAGAGAGTTTAGAGAGAAAAATAGTGTTAGATAAATTAAAAAAAGGCTTGTTTTAAGATGGTAATGAAATAATAGTAAAATGTAGCACATCAAAACAATTTCCAGCAGTTAGAAGCATCTGAAAATGAACATTGCATTTCTATGCCAGGTAAGTTGGCCACTAAAATACTACAGCTTTGTAGTTGATGTAACACAGTACACATTAATATGCAATTGGTCTTAGAAAAAACTCCAAATTACTTTTAAAATATGTTTACAATCTACTAGTACATGGCATTTGCTGATCGTATGGATCACAAAAGCTAAATACAACTATATAGTGTAGTAGTTTTTCCCGCCACAAATTGGATGTTAAATGCAGTCGTCACAAAACACAAAATGAGATGTTATGGCAGAGATTAAACACGTAGCACATTGTAATAACACATAAATCAACCCAAGCCCTTGCTAGTACAGAGAAAATCAACCAATAACACAAATAGGTAGAAATACAGTCAAAATATAGTCAGACTTTCTCCAATCAGTTAGAGCGTTTTAGTAATTACCGGCAAATAGAGCACATAACAGACCTAAGGTAGATACCTACACTCGCATCTCTACTATAATGTAGTTGTTTTAAAAAAACAACCCAGGCCTTGCGCTTGATTATTATAATGCGCGAAGGTCCAGTTGTGAAGCAGACAGTCTGTGAAGATACCAGGTTAAAAAGTAATAAAAACAGCAAACCAGACCATGCGCTTACTTAATACAGATGTGCGCAGAGGTCCCAGTAACAACCAAACAATCTATGAGGTACCAGCACTGTTTACACAATCAATCAGACCTTGCGTTAGTAATGCAGGGCCCAAAGTAAAACAAATTACAAAAACAGCAAACCGGACCATGCGCTTACTATTACAGAAGTGCGCAATGGTCCCAGTAACAAACTGACGTTCTATAAGGTACCAGAAATAATTACTCTAACAATCAGACCTTGCGTTTAGTGTAGCAGGGTGCACAGGTCCCAGCACTAAAGCGGAGAGCATTAAAATTCACATAAAAACTAAGACTGAAAGGCACAATATAAGTAAGTAAAAACAGGTACAACTTACAGTGGTAGTACTCGCACAGCCAGAGCACACAGCAGCGGAGAAGGGCGATGTTTAAAAATGGTGCCCAGGTGTTAGGGAAAGTTTTATCACTTCCAATAGGAAGGGGAGGGACAGGAAGGGGAGTTAGCCGGAAGGGCTGTGAGGTAATAGTGAAAGGGAGGGAGAAGAAGGAAATATCAAGAAAAATTAACACAGGAAGGTACAGCTAAGAGAGTTAATAACAAGTTATAAATGGAATAGCCTGTTATCACAGGAGAATAGGGTATGTAAGAGTGCGGTTAGAAAATGGAATTACACATTATACAGGAGAACACAGAGGTAGGAAGAGAGGAGGAAGCAAGAACTAGAGGGAGAAAAAAAGAGAAGAACACTGTTGAGTTAGGTGAAATAGCAACCAAAGAGGTCCAGAGGTGTTCTGGAGTCAATCAGTGAAAGAAGGTTTACAGAGGGGTAAGTAGGAAGGGAGAAGGACCCGAGGTGTTGGGCAGGAGTGAGGTATGAGAAGCTAGAGGGAGAGATTAGAAAAGGAGGTGTTACAGCTAGAGTGGGCTAGAAGAGTTAGGAGATACAGTGAAAGGGGAGAGGTTAGAGTTACGATAAAAACATGAAGACTTGCAGAGGAGTCTAAGGTCTTGTGTCACTTAGAATATCCTTGGGGCAATACTTGGAAAAAGAGTGCAGCTAGTGTGTATCGGGTGGAGAGCTAAGGCTGCTGGCTATCCTGGCAGGCTAGAGTACTACAAAACATCTATCAAGACCAAAACATAAGTTATTAAGGGTTCATCTGCAGTTACACATACTTCCTTAGATTCCAGTAGGTGAAATGTCCAAAAAACAAAGGGGAATGAGGCAGCTGAGAAGCCTGCCTAGATGTTTGTTACTTTGCTGGAGCAATTAAGACAGCTGAGGTTTGGAGGTAGGTTTTGAGGTATCCTCGAGGGTTTACTCGCAGGGGTAACTCAGGGCAGAGAGCTAAAAGAAAAATAGTGTTAGATAAATTAAAAAAAGGCTTGTTTTAAGATGGTAATGAAATAATAGTAAAATGTAGCACATCAAAACAATTTCTAGCAGTTAGAAGCATCTGAAAATGAACATTGCATTTCTATGCCAGGTAAGTTGGCCACTAAAATACTACAGCTTTGTAGTTGATGTAACACAGTACACATTAATATGCAATTGGTCTTAGAAAAAACTCCAAATTACTTTTAAAATATGTTTACAATCTACTAGTACATGGCATTTGCTGATCGTATGGATCACAAAAGCTAAATACAACTATATAGTGTAGTAGTTTTCCCATACAAATTGGCTGTTAAATGCAGTCGTCACAAAACACAAAATGAGATGTTATGGCAGAGATTAAACACGTAGCACATTGTAATAACACATAAATCAACCCAAGCCCTTGCTAGTACAGAGAAAATCAACCAATAACACAAATAGGTAGAAATACAGTCAAAATATAGTCAGACTTTCTCTAATCAGTTAGAGCATTTTAGTAATTACCGGCAAATAGAGCACATAACAGACCTAAGGTAGATGTCTACACTCGCATCTCTACTATAATGTAGCTGTTTAAAAAAAACAACCCAGGCCTTGCGGCAGTTATTATAATGCGAAGGTCAGTTATGAAGCAGACAGTCTGTGAAGATACCAGGTTAAAAGTAATAAAACAGCAAACCGGACCATAAACACTTAATACGGATGTGCGCAGAGGTCCCAGTAACAACCAGACAATCTATGAGGTACCAGCACTGTTTACACAATCAAGCGGACCTTGCATTTAGTATTGCAGGGCCCAAAGTAAAACAAATTAAAAAAAACAGCAAACCGGACCATGCGCTTACTATTACAGAAGTGCACAATGGTCCCAGTAACAAACTGACATTCTATAAGGTAACAGAAATAATTACTCTAACAATCGGACCTTGCGTTTAGTGTAGCAGGGTGCACAGGTCCCAGCACTAAAGCGGAGAGCATTAAAATTCACATAAAAACTAAGACTGAAAGGCACAATATAAGTAAGTAAAAACAGGTACAACTTACAGTGGTAGTACTCGCACAGCCAGAGCACACAGCAGCGGAGAAAGGCGATGTTTAAAAATGGCACCCAGGTGTTAGGGAAAATTTTATCACTTCCAATAGGAAGGGGAGGGACAGGAAGGGGAGTTAGCCGGAAGGGCTGTGAGGTAATAATAGTGAGGAGGGAGAAGAAGGAAATATCAAGAAAAATTAACACAGGAAGGTACAGCTAAGAGAGTTAATAACAAGTTATAAATGGAATAGCCTGTTATCACAGGAGAATAGGGTATGTAAGAGTATGGTTAGAAAATGGAATTACACATTATACAGGAGAACACAGAGGTAGGAAGAGAGGAGGAAGCAAGAACTAGAGGGAGAAAAAAAGAGAAGAACACTGTTGAGTTAGGTGAAATAGCAACCAAAGAGGTCCAGAGGTGTTCTGGAGTCAGTCAGTGAAAGAAGGTTTACAGAGGGGTAAGTAGGAAGGGAGAAGGACCCGAGGTGTTGGGCAGGAGTGAGGTATGAGAAGCTAGAGGGAGAGATTAGAAAAGGAGGTGATACAGCTAGAGTGGGCTAGAAGAGTTAGGAGATACAGTGAAAGGGGAGAGGTTAGAGTTACGATAAAAACATGAAGACTTGCAGAGGAGTCTAAGGTCTTGTGTCACTTAGAATATCCTTGGGGCAATACTTGGAAAAAGAGTGCAGCTAGTGTGTATCGGGGGGGGGGGGTGGATAAGAATAAAATAAAAAAGGCACATTGGGGACTATAAAGGCTTTAGACAGAATGTGCAAGTGTTTGTATGAAAGGGGCAGACCATCCCTGGCAAGGCAGGAAGACTTGTCAGCCACCTCATCCAATGGTGATGCATGTTGAATTGCCCTAGAATGACATCAGTTACATAGCCCATTATTAAAGTCAATTACCATATCTTTGAATCTCTGCATTATTCTAAGAGATAGCAAAATACAGCTCAAGAACAGATACTTTCCTGCCTCAGACAAGTGCTCATTCAAAATCATAACATTTAGAATATCCATCTAGGTAGAAAGCCTAAGGTCACTCATCCTCCACATGGACTACTATTGGGTTATAATCATATTTATCAGGATGGAGGGATCCAAGACCATTTTACATCCTGGTGTGACTCAGAAAGACAGCTAACTGCCACTCTATTCTTATCAGCCTGGTAAGGAAGGTGTCCACATGCCTAAGTGTAGTGTCACCCCTACTGAACATCTGAATGGTGAGATAAAAGTATCAATGGATCACAAGCATTTAGAGTATGCACCTTTGTGACTCTTAGAGGTATGTGTACTGCCTGTGGGTGTGATGGGTGAAGATGGCTGTGTTGCTATGTGAACTAATCTCTGAGGTTGCTTAGCATTTAGCCTGGGAGGCTTAGACAATGCTCTCTTAAAATCCTCAGTTGTTGGTTTACTGGAAGTGCTCTATACTGTGTGTGTGTGTGTGTGTGTGTGTGTGTGTGTGTGTGTGTGTGTGTGTGTGTGTGTGTGTGTGTGTGTGTGTGTTCCGAGGTAAGAAGGTAGCCTCAGTTAAGGAAATACATGCACCTTTTACACACTGGATTATTGTGAGGTAGCAATTAAGAGTCTTTGGTAATTAAGAAGTATTTACTACATAGCCTCAAAATACCTAGTGCTATCAGACTTGTTACTGAGGGGGCAAAGGCTGTCAGAGATTCCACATTGACTAATCCAGGTAAAGGGGTATAACAAAACAGGATAACTTAATAACTTTCTGTTGGTATAAGAGAGGGAAGTCTAATGACTGGACTTGGAAAAAAGTGATAATAATGCATACATCTAAGGAGTGTCAAGATAACAGAACAGGGTTGGGAGGGTGGCCTAATGGTTAAGGTGCTTTCCTTGCAAACACAAGGTGCAGGGTTTGAGTCTCACAAGAGATAATTGGTTAGGTTTGCAATGGTTGCAAGGGCAGTTAGCATAGTGCTAACCTATGCACAAATAAGGAGGGATAGTTGTCCAGCTTCATTGCTATGGGAAATGGTGATGCACAGCATGCAGGGGCTGTATATACACCCTTTAGTGGGGGGAAGATAAGAACATATTAAATGTTTTCATTGGAATGGTAATGAAAATACAGTGAAGAAGGGGGTTAATACACATTAAATAATAATCACTGCAGCTGCAAAAAGGAGCATGTTTACCAGCATTTATATCCTTATTTTTATTTCATATTATTTGTCAATAGATAAACCCAGAAAGGAGAAGTGCCTTCTTTTCCCAGTTGACTTGGGAAGGCTGTCTGGTTAAGTGACTGCTCTCAGTTACAAAGTAGACAAATGGAGATGGAGAGAATCAAACTCTTCACTAAACCTCAAGGTGAGCATTATCCTTGATGCTTTTCAAGGGCAAGATTTAGACAGCTAGCACCATAAACTATTAATGAAAGAGATGTCCTGTATTAAGTGATCACAGGGAGTGCATTATACCTGAAAATAGGCAGACATTTGGGAATAGGTGGCCACTAAAAAGTGTGCTTCACCAATACACAGTGCACTTAGAACATTTTGTGGTTCGCCATTAGTTTAATGGTAAAATGGGGCAACAGTATAAAAATGAAGATTTCATGACTGGAGGAGAAGAAGAACTGTGCTGTGAGACAAACATATATTTGAAGATAGATAATATGAAGTGTTTGTGCACAACAACTGCAATAAGAAGTCATATTACTCTTAATGAAG
Organism: Protopterus annectens; assembly: GCF_019279795.1. Taxonomy (NCBI): domain Eukaryota; kingdom Metazoa; phylum Chordata; order Ceratodontiformes; family Protopteridae; genus Protopterus; species Protopterus annectens. Next base: position 225,778,778 of record NC_056750.1, read on the forward strand.
AAGTGGTTGATAAAAAGAACTGTGTCTTAATACATTCCTACTGTCCCCAATGAAGGCTATGAGTTCTAGACTTCGGGTGAGGAGACTTTTACAAAACTGGGTATTGTTTCAAAAAAGCAATAACAACAAAAAGGCATGAAAGTGTCAGGTAGTCAGGGAAAATTATACTAAATAAAAAGCAAAAAAAAAAACAAACAAAAAAAAAAAAACAAAAAGAAAGCATCAAACCTGCCATCAAAAAAATCAAGAAACATTTGTGTGAAGTAAATATGTCATGCTGATGTGATCCTCATATAAAGCAGTGTCAAATATAACATATATATATATATATATATATATATACAGTTTCACTTCATACTGCTGAAAAGCTGAAATATCGAATTTCAGCATTTCGACAGTATAAAGCCGAAACCACCACAACACCAACACTTCACAATCACGAAACCACAACATCGAACACACAGCATAAAGCACACAACACACAAACCATAACACCCACACCACAAAACAATTAAATGCAACAAAACACCACACAAACGCACACCTACACTACACAAATGCAGAGGGGCAAGCCCCCCTGCACTGCCTACTTATATATACTAACTCCAAGATCAAACAAACAGAAAAAAAAAATTACACACAGCCATCACACACACTCATACCTCCACCTCCCTACCCTAACCCACTCATACAAGTTACAAAAACACACATGCACACTCACGCACCTTAAACTGCAGACACCATCCCATAAAAACACTTCCATAAGATAACATAAATGCATAAGCATGAATTTGACATAGTCCTCTTCGCGCTTATGCACTTTCGTTATTTTGAAGTTTTGGCTTCATGGACCTAATTGCTGAAATGGGATATTTCAGCAATTCATGATTATGAAGTGAAACTATATATATATATACATATATATATATATATATATATATATATATATATATATATATATATATATATATATATATATATATATATGTATGCAGAGTCAGTAAGTGTGCTGAATTTTGTTACCCTCACCATCTGTCCCATCAGGTAGCAAGCTTGCACCAGCCAGAGTCACTGGATTTCAGGTGGCACTGGTTTTCATTATTGTAAGATCAGGTTTAATTTAAATGTTGTTTGTTAGACCAAAACACAGTATTCTCTTTGCATAAGTCTAGAAATGCAGCCATGTTAAAGTGGGCTTTCACATTTTGTAAGCAGTTTCAGTGAATGCACTTTCAATCATGAAAATAACCTTCAGTTCAGGTTATTGATAAGAATAAAATGTGCTAACAGAATGTGCAGTACATTGAGTACAAACAGATCTTGTTTAGAAGGTATGAGGCTTGGGAACCAAGGTTAAAGAGGTGTATAGAAATGAATGGGGTTTTGATATTATTGGGAGATACTCCAGACATAGTTAGTTTGGACTAATATACAGAAAGTTATTGTAGTGAAGTCCTCAGAAGTCTGGTACAGACACTCGCTAGTGAGTGCAAAAGCTAGGTCAAGTATCCAGCATTCCAGAATATTAATTATATTATTAAGGATGGAAGGAATATGAGTGCAGAGGGTACAGACATAATAATAATTCAGTTTATCAGCACTGTTATTAGAGACAATAAAATGTGATATTCTGAGGACAGAATCTACAAACAGTATAATGACTGCAGAAGCTATGGACATTATAATTCAGTCTATTTCACTTAATCAGCACTGTTACTGGAAACAGTAAGATTTGATTCAGATATTCTTATCTGCCTTCACTGTGAATAATAAAACATTCTTAAACAAACTACAGTGTATGCAGACTTTATTCTGAGAGAGACAAGAAGATTTGGTACATATAGGAGAGACTGGCACCTGTTCAGCACAGTTCTAGGTAATTAACAGATAACGACATTCATTTCAGCCTCATTCCAGTTTCTCCCAGTATTCTACAGTCCTATCAATTCTTTCAGTTATATACATGCACACACACACACACACACACACACACACACACACACACACACACACACATATATATGTGTGTGTGTGTAATATGTGTGTGATAATATATATATATATATATATATATATATATACATATATATATTTTATATAAAATATATGTATGTGTGTAATAATATTAATATTAACACTAGTATGTACATTAATTCATGTTAATGCAACTTTCTCAGTTGTTGATCATTTCTATTTTGCAATGGTTTGCCGTTTCCTGAATTTGTATTACAGGCTGTACTGCTGTAACACACTGTGCACTCAAGACACAATAATAGACGGCACTATCAGACATCTTCAGGAAAGACAGAGTCAGGGGGAAGGCTTTCTGAGTTCTGTTAAAAACAGCTTCTGCTCTTCCACGAATTCTTGGTGAATAATCTTTTGGTTCTACATAACTCTCAGCAATAAGTTCAGGTATGCCACCAAGGTCTTGAATGTACCAAAACATTCTGCTAGTAACTGTATCATGTAAGCAATCTAATGTAATGTTCATTCCCTCATACGCCGTTATAAAGTGTTTTGACTGAGTCACTGATTCAGCACAGCATTTCTCTGTAAAATGATAAAATTTAAAATGTTATTGGTACAGAATAGACGGCTTAAAGGTTATGTGAATTAGAACAAGTTAAAAAACATGTACTTCTTTCATTATTTCATTAGGTTTCTATTAGTACAGTTATTTACTTACCATACCAAATCAACATAAACATAACAATGGATAAATAATTCAGGTTCACTGTCCTAATGAAATAGCACATATCCACTTTAGGCATACTTTGCATTAACAAGCTACCTATTCATGTGAAAGACATATTATACATTGCAGAGAACTTATTTTGCTGCATCACAACTTCCTGTGATGACATACCAAAGCGTGTAGAGACATGAAGGAGGGAACAGATGTCTTTTACAGTTTACAGTAACACATCTGGGTTTCAGACAGCCTTTTTCCATATTCATTAACCAGTTAATGGTTTGCTTTAATGCATCAGTTTTTCACATTTCTAACTTTAAATAGACACGTTTTTGCCCCAGAAATGTATTTATTTAGTTAGTCAGTTTGTTTACAAGGTAGAACAATGATCATAACAGACTATTTGCAGGCACAACCCAGGTGAAGAAATTCTCAAAAAATAAAACAGAACAAATTCATAGAGTAATCATATACGGTAGGTAATCCCAAAGACAAGTGTTACAATATGTAAATATTTTTACAGAACAGAAAAGCTAATTTGAATTAATTTTAATAGTAAATATGAGAGGGAAGCAACAGGTAAGAACAGTGGATCAAACTTTAAGTGATGCAGTTGAGGAGGGAATTATGTTGAGTCCAGTGGAATATTAATTTATAAACGAGTTCCCTTCCTGTATTGAGTTCAGACTGCAGATTGCTATGATATCCTATCTGAAATAACAGTCAGATATTTCAAGAAGACTGTGCATTTTTTATTGTATCTTATTTTTAGATTTTAACATGGTTTTGAATTTTTGTTGAACCGGGTAAGGTATGTTGAATTCTGTACAGTTGCCTGTTATGTTAGAGAGCTGTTAACTGATGATAGAAGTGTCATAATCTGGAATAAATTATAATGCTTCAAAATTTATTATGTTTAAATGTACTGGAATAAGTTATTTATCATGCATCAACATTTATTATGTTTAAAGTAAACTAGTAACTGTCGATTTTGCACAAAATGACTACACATCATGTAGATGAAAGTATACTTAATATTATGACCACTAAAACCATTACAAAGCTTTCACCACAATCGCAGGAATAAATATGGGTTAATAAAACTGCTGGTCTCAGAAAATCAAGAATTAAGACTATTTATTTGTTTATTGATTGATTGATTAATTGTTTGACTGATTGATTTATCAAGTCACTTATTAACCTAGTAAACTCAATATGAGCAGGGGCCTCTTTTCTCAATCGACCGAGGAATGCTGTCTGGTTAAGTAACTGCCTGTGACTAATGAAGAGTATTAAGTAATCAAATGGAACCTGAGGGAGTCATACTCCAGACTACATTCATCTGATGAATAAAGCAAACATGTTGTAGTTATTTGTGTTAACGTAATTAAAGAAGGCTTTGCAGTTATCTTTCACCTGGCTATTTTTATTTCATATCTGGCTTTGATTGACTTGTTCTGAGTCTGGAGTTCCTTATTTTGTTTAGCAAGACAGTTTTTAACATCTTGAGTGTTACTTTATTTTTGTGTGCAATATATATATATATTTTTTTTATCATAGATCTTGTTTAAATTTGGGTACCACCATGAGGGTGTGTTTTTAATTCTGGCCTTGTCTTTATTTCTAAGGGGGGTTATTATATCTGACCTGTGCAATCATTATTTCAAAGCTTTTGTTACAACGTATTTAGACTTTAGCACAATTACATCACCAGATTAAAAGATAGTTTCATCTAGCTTCTAGAAAGAATTGTAGTTAATAATGTCAAGACAGGAATTATAATTAATGGTAAGCGTCATTGATTTCATTCGCAAATGGAATTACTTGAAATATTAAAAAGTTATACATTTTTGCTATTTATATTAAAGAATTTCTTGGAGCAAAATGATAAAAAGTGGAATTCGAACAATACTGTAATTATCTATAAGTAGTTGCAGCTATGCTCAAAGTATAATGGTTGGTACTTATTCAGAAAAGTTGCTGACATTAAGGAAGTACAGTTGGATAAGAACTTACAGTGATAGTGATGTCCTACTGATCATTGTTGCATTATTCCAAACTGTTGGGTTATCTTGCCAAATAACCTGGATGTCTGATCAGGATATTAAAGACAAAACCTTCTACAGAGCCATATGTCTGATGTGTGACCTAGGCCCACTGGCATAAGGGTACATAAGCAGATGTGTGAGCATAAATCCTCAGATGATCTCCAAACTAATAACTCTGTAGAGACCTGAGAAACAAAATATACTGGTCAACTAAGATGGGAGAGGTACAATGACAGTGGTATCCCTCGATCCATGAGGGAAAGGACTGAAGAATCTGAGAAGGAAGGAAGGAAATTTTCCTGGTAATAGGTTTCTTTGCCTCCTGGAGAACCTGAAGCATCTGCTCAGAAAATTGGTGTCTAAAAGGGTTCAGAGTCCTAACATACATAATGTCAGGTTGAGGGATGATAGGTTGGGTGAAGCAATGAGCCCTTCTACTGTGTGATCACGTATACTTGTGTGAGGTAACTTACGGCGGTGGCCGCTGGCTAGGTGGTACAGCAGGGGGAACCAGTGCTGCCTTGACCAAAAGGGAGTCACCAGTAAGATCTTTGAGTTTTCTGCTTGGAACTTTATCAAGATATTGGGAAGAAGAGGAAGAGGAGAGAATGCATAAAAAAATCTCCCTTTCCAATGAAAGGACATTGCATCCATTTTCCCAGCTTGGGGACAGTATGGGCTGGTACAAAAAAAGAGAATGTTATTTGTTGTCAATGCAGGAAAATACATCTATCTATGAATCCACCCCCCATTTGTGGAGTCTGTCTAGGAGGATATCCTTTGCTTAGCATCAATTTGTAGGGATCTTCCCTTTATCTGCTTAAAAAATCTGTCAGGAGGTTGTCCTGTGAGGAAAAGTAAACCATTTAGAGGATCAAGCTTGCTTTTGTGGCTTGCTCTCTTTCCAAGAGAGATATAGTCTGCACAGTTGATAATATCTAGTACCCCTCTGCTTGCTTATATGCCACATGATAGTTGCGTTGTCTGTGAGTAGTCTTAGGGGACCTGGATTCCAAGTGTGGGAGAAGACCTGCAGGGACTGGATTAGTGTATGCATCTCCTTTAGATTGATGTACTCTGATCTCTCTTAGGTTTTGGTGGCCACTGTCTCCTAATGAACTCTCAGGCTGCTTCCTCGGTCCCCCATGTATGCACGCATTTACACACATGGAACAGACTGAGTGGCTGTGAGACCTGTATTTGGACTGGTGTCAAGACAGTCACCGAAGTTATGCTCACACATCTACTATATGTACCCTTATGCCTGCAGGCTTAGGTCATCGTTGGATGTAAAGCTCTATGGAAGATTTTGAAGCTGTGGTACTCTGAGTCAGACATCCAGGTCATTTTGGTGGGATACTAGCCAACTGTTTGGAATACTGCAACAGTGATCTAAGGAAGAGCATCAAGTAGCTTGTGAGGAAATGGAAGCTGTTCCTTGCCAGCGCCACCTACTAGCTTAACACACAAATGCAAAACCCAAAATGTGGTAAACTTGCAGTGCATAGAATTGCATATGTCTCTCAGTGCATAACAAGATTTGAGGTGTATTTTTCTGAGTTCATGCAAATAATGCACTCAGTACAGCTGTTATGCATTTCACAAGATAACATTATTTTTGCTATGCATATTTTAGAAGTAAATGCCAAACAGGAGAGGACCCAAGATTGATCTCTGTGGGACTTCACTCGTGTCTGGTCGGCAGTCTGATTTTACACATAAGAATGTAGCACTTTCTTCCTTTTGTTGTAGAGTCTTTTTTTAATTTTCTCTTATATTTGTTAATGGGGATATTCTGCTTCCTCTATACAACTATTTAGGTAGGAGCAGAATTCAGAGGTAATAGCTTTGGCTCCATTTATGATAAAGGATAAACTGGAAATTAGGTCACTAAGTAGCTGCATAAGATTTGATTTTGAAAAGCCGAATACTGAAGAGTACATCCAATCTTAAATGCAAACACTACCAATTTGCAGTTTTAGTTCACATTTACATGGTCAAGAAAACACTGGATTTTAACTGTATATTTGATATTTCTAAAACTACTAATAAAAGGCAGCTCATTGCATCTGCTGTATCAAAAGCTTTAAATGCAAGTGGGTAGAATCATTTCATCTTGTAGATACCTTCAAATTTAAAAGAAGATAA